>NC_134690.1:284226766-284519266 GCF_050947455.1 Rhinoderma darwinii | reverse complement strand
ATTTTGTAACGAAAGGATCTCCTTATCTTGTTGTCTAGTCCTCTCCCCACATTCTGTTTCTCCCCCCACCAATATAGTCTGACCCCTCTCTAACCTGGCTACCCCTTTTTTTTCTACATTGACCTCCCTCCTCAGCCCTAGTTTAAATACTCCGCCACCCCAGCTAGAATTCTCTCCCCCAGCACAGCGGACCCCCTTCCATTTAGGTGCAAATCATCTGCAGAATACAGTTTGTACCCCAATGAAAAGTCAGCCCAGTGCTCAAGGAACCCAAATCCTTCTCCTCTACACCAAGACTTCAGCCATGCATTTAACTCCCTGAGCTCCCGCTGTCTTTCCTGTGATGCGCATGGCACAGGCAGTATTCCTGAGAATACTACTTTGGAGGTCCTTCCCTTCAGCTTGTAGCCTAGTTCTTTAAAATTATTATTAAGGCTCCTCCACCTACCATTTATTCTGTCGTTGGTACCGACATGGACCACGACAGCTGGATCATCACCAGCCCCTCCCAGCAATTTGTCCACCCGTTCCACTACATGCCGAACCCTGGCACCGGGGAGACAGCAAACCATTCAGTTGAGGTGGTCTTGGCGACAAATTATTCTATCCGTCTTCCTGATTATAGAATCCCCTACGACTATCAATTGTCTTGGCTTACCTGCATTACCATCCCGCCGACTACTAGCTGGGCTGTTCTCCCGGCTGTTAGGGAGATCAGTATCCACTAGGGCTGCCATTTCTGAGACTGACACCCTCGCATCATCACCCAACTTGGCAATTTTGCCTGGAATGTCAGAAACCGGATCGGCCTTCCTTTTCTTTTCTTTGTATATATGTGTGTGTATACATATGTGTGTGTGTATATATATGTGTGTATATATATATATATAAAAATGTAACATTTATGTGAAAACGGCACCAACAAGTATGGGCCAAGCCCTCACATTGATGGCTACAATGACCCTTATAAACAGTGCCATACATAAATAGTATCAGTCAGAGGCGTATTATAATGAGGGCAGGTTTCCAGGGCCCAAGGCTGCAAAGGGGGCCTAACAGCACCAAAACATTGAAAGGTGCTGAATGGCAGGGCAAGGAACATTCGTTTCTTCAGCGATTTTTAATGATGCAAGCCGCGCAATGAGATCATCGAGGGACACTATCTACAGGGGCTCTATGGGGGGGCATTATCTTCAGGGGACACTATCTACAGGGGCCACTGAGTGTGTGTGGGACACAGTGTATGGTGCTATTATAATCGGGAACACAGAGTATGGTGCTATTATAATCAGGAACACAGTGCATGGTGCTATTTTAATTAGAGGTGCAGTGTATGGCGCTATTATATTTAGGTGCGTAGTGTATGGCGCCATGAGAATTTTATCTTCGTTTATAGGTGCGGAAATGTTCAAAAAGAGAGAAGCTGAAGACAGCTGAGCGGCAAACTGCAGAACTGGGCCGTGGCCGGGAGAAGTCATCATAGAGGTCCGGACCAAATGCAAAAGAAAAGAGAAAAAGAACTACTAAAATATTAGAAGACGTCACCATGTCAATGTTTATCCTGCCAATAATCAGTACTGTAGTCACTTTATGATCTGCAGCGAGATGATGGTGGTGGTCTGATTTTTTTTTGTGAAACAGCAACTCCCAGCATAACCTTGTCATTGTTCGGGCCATGCTGGGAACTGTAGTTTTATGCCGTACACACCTATACGGCAGAGGTTACAGTGAATTTGAAAAAGATCTCTGTACTGACCTGTATTTGTGCTGGTACTGTATTTATGTACTGTGCTTTGTTCTGGTGCTGTATTTATGTACTGAGTTTTGTTCTGGTGCTGTATATATGTACTGAGCTTTGTTCTAGTACTGTATTTATATACCGAGCTTGGTTCTGTATTTATGCACTGAGCTTTGTTCTGGTGCTGTATTAATGTACTGAATGTTATGTCAATGCTAGTAGAGCGATACCTTAAGGCTGCTGGATTCTGCTGGGAGAGAGCGTGCACGTAAATCCGCAACCTCTAATCCGTAACTACTCTGGTCGATGAAATCTAAGGCTAATCTAAGGTGTTTGCCAGAGCTAACCGCAAGGTGAGATGGACTGTGCTGCTTGAACCCAAGTTGTCTTACCAGAGTGTAGTTTTGGGAAAGAGGTGCAATGTAGGCAAACCTGAGCTGGAAACCAGACAGCCAGTAGGTTAACTGAAAGTCCACAAATGGTGTAGAGGTAATCAGACAAGCCATGGTCAAAACCAGTTGGGAGCAGATAATCAGAATCAGTAGGCAGAGGGTTAACGAGAGATAAGACGAGGTCAGTATACACGAGGTCAATAAATCAGAAATGCAGGAGCAGTCAGGAGCTTGATCAGGAACCAGGAAACAGGAAGATTCCCAAGCAAAGACAGGTGGGAAGAGACCGGTATAAATACAAGCCCGCAGCAGATTGGCAGAAAGACAGAGAAGAGAGATAGGCTCAAAGCAAAAGAAGAACAGCCCAGAAAACAAGACAGGTTGTTTTAGCAACCTTATTGGAACAGGTGTTTTCCTAACACTGAGCTTGGTTCTGGTTCTGTATTTATGTACTGGGGCTGGTGCTCTATTTATGTACTGGTGCTGTATTTATGTTCTGAGCTTGGTTCTGTTGCTGTATATATTTACCTTATCTTAACCCCTAGTTGCACCACGACGCAACTGTACGCACCAGGATGTACAGTTACTTCCCCGACAGCTGACACTCCACTGTTGCCGATCAGTGGCTCATCGCCGCTGATTTAGGCAATTAACCCCTTAAATGCGGCGATCGATTGCAATTGCCACATTTTAGGGGTTTCTAGCACATCGGCAGACCCCACGATGAAATTGCAAGGTTTGAAGATAGTTAGCATGACAACCGGAGGCCAAACAATGGCCTCCATGTCTGCCATGTACGGAAGCCTATCATGACCAGCCTCCTGACAGAATGACTTCCTGTCACTCTGATAGGAAGCCTGTCAGTGACCGTGTGCAAATGCAAAATAAAGTTAAGTTGTCTTTTTTACTGCACGGGGAAAAAGGTAAAAACGAAACCCTTAAAACAATGGCGGAATCACATTTTTTTTCCTATTTCACCCCACAAATAATTTTATTTTCAGTTTCCCCAGTACATTATATGGTCATTTAAATGGTGTGAATAGAAACTAAAACTCCTCCCGCAAAAATTAAGCCCCCACACCACTCTATTGATGGAAAAATAAAAAAAGTTATGGCGTTTGGAAGGCGGGGAGTGAAAAACGAAAATGAAAAAGCAAAAAATGTATCAGTCCTGAAAGGGTTAATTAATTTCTAATAAAAAAACATTTATGACCACATATGGGGTATTACCGTACTCGGGAGAAATTGCATTACAAATGTTGGGTGGCTTTTTCTCTTTTATCCCTTGTGAAAATGAAAAAAATGCAACGATTTAGTTGACAAAAATGTTGATATTCCTTTTCACGGCCTAATTCCACTAAATTCTGCATAAATCGGTGGGGTCAAAGTCCTAACTATACCCCTAGAAAAATTCCTTGAGGGGTGTAGTGTCCAAAATGGGGTCACTTTTGTGTGTTTTTTTATTGTTTTGGTCCCTCCAGTGCATTGCAAACTCGACATGGCACTGAAAACCAAACCAGCAAAATCTGCGCTCTAAAATCGAAATGGCGCTCCTTCCCTTCTGAGCCCTGCTGTGGGTACAAACAGCAGTTTATTACCACATATGGGGTGTTTCCTTAATCGGAAGAAGATTCATTACAAATATTGGGGTGCATTTTCTTCTTTATTCCTTGTAAATATTAAAAATGTCTGTTTTTTAGAAAAAAAGTATATTTTTATTTTCACAGACTAACTCCAATAAATATAGCAAAATACCTGCGGTGTCAAAATGCTAACTATACCCCTTTATAAATTCCTTGAGGGGTGTAGTTTCCAAAATGGGGTCACTTTTGGGGAGTTTTCACTGTTTTGGCACCACAAGACCTCTTCAAACTGGACATGGTGCCTAAAATATAATCTAATAAAAAGGAGGCCCCAAAATCCACTAGGTGCTCCTTTGCTTCTGAGGCCTATGTTTCAGTCCAGTAGCACACTAGGGCCACATGTGGGATATTTCTATAAACTGCAGAATCTGGGCAATAAATATTGAGTTGCATTTCTATGGTAAAACCTTCTGTGTTACAGAAAAAAAATGTATTACAAATGAATTTCGGCAAAAAAATTAAATGTGTACATTTCCCCTCTACTTTGCTTTATTTCCTGTGAAATGCCTAAAGGGTTAAGAGACATATGGGAAATGTTAACTAGTAACTATTTTGTGTGGTATTACTATCTGTTTTACAAATAAATGTTGTGGGTATAGGAAGAGAGGGAAATAGAGCAGGACTGGTCAAAGTCGCTTCTTTTTCCCATTGACCAAAATTGTCAAAGGGATTTGAACAAAGTAAATAATACTTGCTATAATAAAGCAATAATAAGCACAAAAAATAATAAAATTTAAAAATACCATAAAAAACAAAATAAAATTAATTCAAATAGTGATTGTGCAATCAAGGAAAAGGGGACTTTGCACAATTAAATCCTTTCCCTACAACAGTTGGTATCAATAACAAAATAATTAAAGGCGACTTTGACCAGTCCTGCTCTATTTCCCTCTCTTCCCATACCCACAACATTTATGAATTCAGTAGGTGGTGCACACCAGAGCAGGAACGGCCACTAGAATTTTGAAACAAAATAAAAAATTTTTTTTTTTAAATACAAAATAAAATAGGAGGCTCATCCTTCCACATCTATCTGTTTTACAAGCAGATTCATTTAAATTTAGAAAAATGCACATTTTTGCAAATTCCCTATTAATTTGGGTTTTTCACTCTTAAATATCGAATATATCGACCAAATCTTTCCACTAACATAAACTACAATACGTCACGAGAAAATGAAATCTCAGAATTGCTTGGATAGATAAAAGCATTTCCAAGTTATTACCACATAAAGTAACACAAGTCACATTTGAAAAAATCGGCTGTGCCACAAGGCCAAAACAGGCTGCATCCTGAAGGGGTTAAGATAAATGCAAATTTAAACAGAGACTTTGTGAGTTTATATTCAAGCACAGCACATTATTTTTTCCGGAAACCACACAAAATTTAAAGCTCCTGACCTTTTTAGGTCAAGCATTCTGCTTTCTCTTTTTCGGTATGGCTCATTCTTTTTTACTTAAAATTCAAAACCACACCATATCTGTGGCCGCCTAAACAGAAATCTGTAAAAGTATGGTATGGTGTCTTCAGAGTTTGGGGGGAGGCACACTACATGAACTGCTCGGGGCCTATGGTACCCTTAATCTGCTCCTGTTACCAGTAGAATACAATACATACCTTCCAAATTTCCAGTTTTTTTGAAGAACTGGTCCAGGAATAGGACAGGTGAGGAGAGAGGTGGTGCTTGTGAAAATGTGCATAAAAAGGATCATTTTGATGCAGCTTTGTGGGCACGATTGATTACACGATTTATTTTCTCTGTAAACCACGAGTGCAGACCACTCCCGCCAAAAGAGCTTCTCCCACTTATTTCTGTCCATTTGTAGATAGTACTAATGATATTGGTAAAATAAATCTCCACTTTGGAAGCAAACTGTGACAATATATAATCTATATTATAAACTGAATAAACACAGCTTCATTGACAATTTCACAAACATTAACCCCTTCTTTCACCACGACTTAATAGCACCTTCTGGTTTGGGGCGGTGATGTATGGAGCAAGCTCATGTGCTGAGCCAGATCCATATACTGCGGGTGTCAGCTGTGTATTACAGCTGACACCCAGGACTAACAGCTAGGAGCATCGATCACGCTGCTGACCATTTAACCCCTTAAATCACGACCGCAGCATCTAAGGCGTTAAAAAAAGGGTGGGCACCTCATCGCGCCACCTCCTGCGACGCGTTTGTGGGGTGCCGATGGTTGTCATAGCAGCCCAGGGGCCTAAATAAGGCCCCGGGCCTGCCTTTCTTCAACTCCTGTAAAAATTACAATATACTGTAAAACATTAGTAAAACATTAGCATTGCAGTGCATTGTACCAGTGATCCAATGGTCGCTGGTTCAAGTCCCCTAATGAAATGTGTAAAAAAAGTTAGATAAAGTTTTTAGTAGTGTAAAATATATATATATATATATATATATATATATATATATATATATATATATATATTAAAAGTAAAAAATAAAACCTTTTCCCAGTAATGTAAAAAAGAATCAAACTTAGTATCAATGCGTCCGTAAAAGTCCAACTTACTACAATATAATATTATTTAACTCGCGCGGTGAACACCGTAAAAAAAAATAACTGTTAAAACGCTAAAATAGCAGTATTTTTCGTCACCTTAGCGCTAAAAAATGTAATAAAAAGTGTTAAAAAGTTGCATGTACCAAATAGTACCAATAAAAACGACAGCTCGTCCCGCAAAAAATAAGCCCTCTCACCGATAAGTCGACAAAAAAAATAAAAAAGTTATGGCTCTCAGAATGTGGAAAAACAAAACAATGTTTTTTAACAATTTTAACAGTTTTTCTTTGTAAAAGTAGTAAAATATAAAAAAAACTCTATAAATTTGGTATCACCATAATCATATTGAGCCGCAGAACAAAGTTAAAGAGGCTCTGTCACCACATTATAAGTGCCCTGTCTCCTACATAAGGAGATCGGCGCTATAATGTAGGTGACAGCAGTGCTTTTTATTTTAAAAAAACCAATCTGTTTTCACCACTTTATTAGCGATTTTAGATTTATGCTAATGAGTTGCTTAATGCCCATGTGGGCGTGTTTTTACTTTAGACCAAGTGGGCGTTGTACAGAGGAGTGTATGACGCTGACCAATCAGCATCATGCACTCCTCTCCATTCATTTAGTCAGCGCATAGAGATCCTTTTAGATCGCTATGTGCTGTCTTAGGCTGGGTTCACACGACCTATTTTCAGACGTAAACGAGGCGTATTATGCCTCGTTTTACGTCTGAAAATAGGGCTACAATACGTCGGCAAACATCTGCCCATTCATTTGAATGGGTTTGCCAACGTACTGTGCAGACAACCTGTCATTTAGGTGTCGTCGTTTGACAGCTGTCAAACGACGACGCGTAAAAATACAGCCTTGTCAAAAGAAGTGCAGGACACTTCTTTCAGACGTAATTTGAGCCGTTCTTCATTGAACTCAATGAAGCACAGCTCAAAATTCACGGCTGTCAGAGAAGCCTCGCAAAATGCGAGGAGGAGCATTTACGTCTGAAACGAGGCAGCTGTTTTCTCCTGAAAACAGTCTGTCTTTTCAGACGTAAATGCCTGCTATCGTGTGCACATACCCTTAGGCCTCATTTACACGAGCGTGTGCGTTTTGCGCGCGCAAAAAACGCAGCATTTTGCGTGCGCAAAAGGCACTTGACAGCTCCGTGTGTCATCCGTGTATGATGCGCGGCTGCGTGATTTTCGCGCAGCCGCCATCATAGAGATGAGGCTAGTCGACGTCAGTCACTGTCCATGGTGCTGAAAGAGTTAACTGATCGGCAGTAACTCTTTCAGCACCCTCGACAGTGCATTCCGATCACCATATCGAGTAACCTGTTTAAAAAAAAAGAGGTTCGTACTTACCGAGAACTTCCCGGCCGTTGCCTTGGTGACGCGTCCTTGGTGACGCGTCCTTGGTGACGCGCCTCTCTTGACATCTTGCCCCACCTCCCTGGATGACGCAGCAGTCCATGTGACCGCTGCAGCCTGTGCTTGGCTTGTGATTGGCTGCAGCTGTCACTTGGACTGAATTGTCATCCCGGGAGGTCAGACTGGAGGAAGAAGCTGTGAGTTATCGGTAAGTCAGAACTTTTTTTTTTTTTTACACGTTCACGTATATTGGAATCGGAAGTCACTGTCCAGGGTGCTGAACCAGTTTAACTCTTTCAGCACCCTGCACAGTGACTGTCTCCTGCCGGGTTCGGTCAAAAAGAGTTCGGCCGAACCCGGTAAAGTTCGGTTCGCTCATGTCTAAGACACTCCGTTCGGATGTTTGTAAACAGAAAAGCACGTGGTGCTTTTCTGTTTACATTCAGTTTGACAGTTCTTGCGCAAATCACGCAGTTCGCACGGAAGTGCTTCCGTGCGACCTTCGTGGTTTTCACGCACCCATTGACTTCAATGGGTGCGTGATGCGCGAAAAACGCACGATTATAGAACATGTCGTGAGTTTTATGCAACGCACTCGTGCTGCGCAAAATTCACGCATCGTCTGCACTGCCCCATAGAGTAATATAGGTGCGTACGACACGCGTGAAAAGCAAGCGCGTCGCACGCGCGTATATTACGCTCGTGTAAATGAGGCCTTATAGTAACACATTAACGATACTGAAGTGTTTAGACAGTGAATAGACATTCCAGGGGATGTCTATTCACAATCTCTGCACTTCGTTACTGTTTCTATGGTAGTTACAGCCGAGGAAGCCAGAGGGATTCCGCTCCTACAGTGGCGCTATCTACAGGGGAGGAGGGTGGTATCTACAAGGGGGGTGCTACTTACAAGGGGCATGCTATCTACAGGGGGCACTATCTACAGGGGGGTGGTGCTATATGGGCGGGTGGCACTATCTACAGGGGGCGCTGGCGCTATCTACATGGGCACTATCTACAGGGGACACTGGCGCTATCTACATGGGCACTGTGGCACAATGTGGGCACTGGCACTTTATATGTGGGCACTATGTCACTTTATATGTAGGCAATGTGGTACTATGTGGGTACTGCGGCACTATCTATAGTGGGCACTGTGGTACTATGTGGGTACTGGCACTTTATATGTGGGCACTGTGGTACTATCTTCAATGGCACTGTGGCACAATGTGGGCACTGTGGTACTATGCGGGCATTATCTACAGTGTGCACTATGGCACTATCTACAGGGACATTGCAGTACTATCTGCATGGGCACTGTGGTGTTTTCAGGGGGTTGGGACAAAAAAAAAACCTGACAAATAAAATCCACCTTTTTTTTTTTACGGTCATGAAAAACGGCTGGCAAACGGATGACAAACGGCCACTAAAAACAGACAGGCTGAAAATGGATAAAAATTTGGAGACACACGGCCATGTTAATCAGTTAATCAGTTTTTAATGGCCATTTTTTGTTCACTGTCGTGTGAATGTAGCCTGAGGCTGGGTTCACACGACCATGTTACGTCCGTAATGTACGGAACGTTTTTCGGCCGGAAGACCCGGACCGAACACAGTGCAGGGGGCCGGGCTCCTAGCATCATAGTTATGTACGATGCTAGGAGTCCCTGCCTCGCTGCAGGACAGCTGTCCCGTACTGTAATCATGATTACAGTACGGGACAGTAGTTCCACGCAGAGGCAGGGACTCCTAGCATCGTACCTACCTATGATGCTAGGAGCCCGGCCCCCTGCACTGTGTTCGGTCCGGGTCTTCCGGCCGAAATATGTTCCGTACATTACGGACGTAACATGGTCGTGTGAACCCAGCCTAACTCTTGAAACCTTCCCAATTAAAACCTTCATGAACTGTGGTTGTGCACTTGTAATTTACAGTACATTGGGGGAACCATCCAGTCCTTAAGCTGCACAGTGAACAAACATCGTTCAAATGCCAACATCGGTTTTCAGAAGTATAGTGTATCATGACTTTGTTCTGCAGTACATAATTGTAATTTTGGAAAGATATCGGTTACCCCTATAGAGCAAATTCCACCTAATGCACCGAACAGATTTTCAAAACTCAAACAACGGGAACATTTCTGTATCTATGAATTTTCGTGCCCACAACCAGGGGCGCTTAATGACATTGCTGAAACTTCGCTAGAATAACTTTTATGTAACAGTTTAGGTCTTGTTTTGTATTATGAGTAAAATTTCACGTTAAGGCCCTGTTCACACGTTCACACAGAAAATTCTGCCTCAAAATTCTGTTTGGAATTTTGAGTCAGATTTTGATCTGCCTGCACACCGTTGCCCGCGTTTTTCGTGGAATTTTTTGCTGCATTTTTCGCTCACGCCCATTGAGCGCCACGGGCAAAACTCTGCGAAATACGCTTTCTCTGCATCCCATTGATGTCAATGGGAGGTCAGAGACGTAAACGGCCGAAGATAGGGCATGTCGCTTCTTTTTCCCGACGCCCATTGAAATCAAGAGGAGGCATTTTCAGACGTTTTTTGGCGCGCTTTCCGATGCGGTTTCCGCGTCAAAAAACGTGTCAAAAAACTGGGAACACAGGGCCTAAGATGTACAGTTTGGGTCATCTATTCATGTGAAATAAGCTTCCATTATGATTAGTGCAATACTGTTACTATTATTATTCCTATTACCACTCTGAATGTTCTAGCTGTATTTCTCTTTTATTTTACACACACACACACACACACACACACACACACACACACACACACACACACACACACACACACACACACACACACACACACACACCTGTATAATAGTTTTAAATGTTCTACATATCTTGCTACATGTTTTACATTTACTGCACTACCGCTTACTAGTCCAATATTGTTGCTCCCTTATTGTGTTTTTAAATTCTTAACATATTGCATTTTAATATCTTTATCATGTTATCCATCTAATTATTTATATTTATTTAGCTTTTAAGAGCTCTATATATATATATATATATATATATATATATATATATATATACATACAGTATATATATTTAGATGTATACCTTTCACCCTAGTTTTTAATATTTGAAACAAATATTAGCAACTTTTGCGTGAATCACGGACAGCACACGGATGACGTCCGTGTGCTGTCCGTTTTTTTTCACGCATCCATTGACTTCAAAGGGCTGCGTGGTGTGCAAAAACGCACCAAAATAGGACCAAAATAGGACATGCAGTGAGTTTCACGCAACGAACACACGATGTGTGAAACACAACGCATGTCTTAATAGTCCCTTTGATTTTTATAGCTCCGTGTGGTGTCCGTGAAAAAAACGGACAGCACACGGACGTGAAATACGCTCGTGTGAATAAGGCCTCACTGCATGTCCTATTTTGGTGCGTTTTTGCACACCACACAGCCCATTGAAAACAATGGGTGCGTGAAAAAAACAGACGTCATCCGTGTGCTGTCCGTGGTTCACTTAAAAAATGATGAGGGGGGAAAAACACCTCCTTCAGTTTTTCTTTGTGCTGATGTAAAAAACACGTGACATACGGATTACAGACGGGCGTAAAAAACGCAGACGCGCACCGTATACGGGTGTCACACGGAACTGCAACGCAAGAAAAATGCATTTTTATGCGCTCAAAATGGATTAATCTTACTGTATTTAGGGCTGTACCATCTATTCCCCTCTCTCTCCTTTTCCTTTTTCCCTTCCCCTTCCCCTGTTTGTTTTACTTTAGTATGGACACACTTGTTGTTCCCTCACACAATCTACAGATCCATTTGCTCCGTACTCTGGCACTATCAGTCTAATGACTGCTACATTTACTTTCTCTCTTTTTTGTCCCAGTTTGGCTTCTGTAGTGCAGCTCCTTTCTCCGGTCACCATGACTACATGGACTCTCTCAGCAGCGTTACCCTGTTTCTGTGCTTCGGCTAATCCTGCACACAGCTTGCGATACACTATGCCCACAGTCCTTCTGTCCCTGGCAACCGCTCGGTTTGCAGTTCAACCCAGCGGTGTTACATCTGCTCTTGGCGCTCCTTTCACTGCCATTCTCCTCTTTCGCTACAACTTGTGGAATTATACCCTACACTCTCTACTACTAATATTACTTATTGTATTAATCTAAGTGTCTAATGTATTTTTCTGTTTATTATGTTTCTTGTGCTACAACATTGCACCTCCTGTATGCCAGTTATATTTACTCTCTGACCTCACATTACGTCAGACAGCAGTTTGACTTCTGGCTGTTCTTTTTCAAATCATTTTCATAATTGGTTCCATTATATATTATGTGCTTATTTTGTTGTTCATTTATTGGCCTGATTAAGGTGCTGGTACAGGATCGAAATGTGTAGTCACAATAAAGTCCTTACTACATTACCACTATCTGTCTTTTGTCTGATATCAGCAGTGCTTTATTTGGGTCCCTATTTTCTACCTCAAAACTTTGTCTCTCCTCCTATTAAGCTCTGACAAAGTTTTTTTAATATACCAAAAAATATTAAAGTTCAAAATGTTTTGTTTCATTTTCTTCTAAAGTAATGTAAAAAAAAAAGAGAGAGAACATAATTGGTATTGCCACGTTCGTAAAAATCTGAACCATTCTTATATGTTATTTAACCCGCATGGTCTATACCATTAAAAAAAAATCACCTTAATTCCCCAAAAATAAAATAAAAAGTAATCAGAAAGTCACATATACTCCAACACGGTACCAAAAAAACTACAGCTCACACTGCAAAAACCAAGCACAGTCGACAGAAAAATAAAAAAAGTTATTGTTCTCAGAATATAACAACACAAAACAATATATGTGGAAAATTTCCCTGAAATTTTCATTTCCTGGAGTCCGTAGACAGCACACTTAAGGGTTAAGATACTTCATCTGATCGGATAGAAGAGACATATTACTCAGCAGTAATCAATTAAACAATTAGTAGGTCCCAGGTAACCTTAAATAGAGTCCAAAGCCCTTCAGAAAATGTAATGTATGCAGCAGTATATATATAGGGTGGGATACTTGTGCTGCCTACAGACTTCAGGAAATGAAAATTTCAGGTAAATTTTCCACTTCCTGATCGTCCTAAGGCAGCACACTTAAGTGACTTAACAAGCAATGACAGTATGGAGGGGGAGGTTTAGGCTTTGGATGCTCCCACTAGAATTTTCCTGCCAAAGGCAGAGCCTTCAGAAGAAAACAAGTCGAGACTATAGTCGTTAATGAAGGTCGAGGAAGAAGACCAAGTGGCTGCTTTGCAGACTTGGTCTAAGGGGACATGGCATCTTTCTACCCACGATGTGGATGTGGACCTGGTTAAGTGGGTCCGAACATATAAAGGGGATTCTAGACCCTCCAGGGCGTAGCAATCCCTGATGATTTCCTTGAGCCATCTAGCTAGTGAGGCTTTGCTGGCTTTTTTCCCCTTATTTGGCCCCTGAAATTGGAGAAACAGCCCTTCGGATTGTCTAAAGGGGGCCGTTATTTCTAGATAGGCAAGTAGGGACCTCCTTACATCTAAGCATTGAGAATCAATAGGGGTATCAGAGGTTGAGTCTACTGGTAGGACCGGCAAAACTATCGGGTAAGATCCTAAGATAAGGCTCTTTACAGGACAGAGCTTGCAACTCGCCAACCCGCCTTGCGGAGGTAATAGCTATCAAGAATAGGGCTTTATATGAGAGAAGCTTAAGGCTTATACTATGAAGCGGCTCAAACGGGGCACGACTGACGTGCTTCAAAACAATGGGCAACTCCCAAAAGGGCAGAGGATTGTGATAGTATGGCCTTAATTTTTTAACTACTTTCAGGAATCTAGTTATCAGTGGATGGTTGGAGAACCTTCCCTCTGAATTAGCATTAATGGCCGTTAAATGCACATTTAATGTATTGGGCTTGAGGCCTTTCTGGTATCCCTCTTACAGAAACTGCAATACTGTGGACACCGTATGTGGTTACCTGTCATTATCCTGACACCATTTTGAAAATATAAGCCATATCCGAGAATATATTTTCATTGTACTGGGTTTCCTGGAGGCTAATAGGGTATTAACTACTTCATCAGAGAAACCCTTATTTTTTAGAGACTGTCGTTCAGATTCCATGCCGTCAACTGTAACCTGTCTAACATGGGATAAAACCAATCCTCCTGTAGCAGGAGATCTGGACGTAATGGGAGTTTCCAGAAGTTTCTGTTCGAGAGTTTTAACACGAGCGGAAACCATGCCCTTCTGGGCCAATGAGGAATGATTGCTATGGCCTTCACTTTCTCATCCCTTATTTTCCTCAATACCCGAGGAATTAGCGGGATGGGGAGAAAGACATATATGAAGGTCTTTTCCCAACTCATTGATAGGCTGTCTATGGCATATGGGTGATCCGACCTGTTGAGGGAGCAAAATTAATTTGGCATTCCTTGCGGTTGCCATGACGTCTAAAGATGGTTTGCCCATCTTGCTGGTGATTTGGAGGAAGACTTCCGGATTCAAGCTCCATTCTCCCAGGTGAATCCGTTTCCTGCTCAGCCAATCCGCTTTCAGTTTCAATATCCCCTGAATGTGGACTGTGGAGACTGATCTCAGATTGCGTTCTGCCCACCACATAATCTGACTGCATTCCCTGCTGAGGGAAATGCTTTTGGTGCCCCTCTGCTTGTTTATATAAAACACTGCGGGGAGGTTGTCTGACTGAATTTGTACATCGAGATGATGGAGTACAGTCTGAAAGCGTAATAGGGCTAGTTTGATCGCCCTGAGCTCCTTCATGTTGGATGAAAGGCAGCTGTCGTGTTTGGACCATTTCTCTTGCACCCATGATGTTCCCACATGTGCACCCCAGCCTGAGCCTGAGGCATCCGTAGTGAGGAGTATCCGATGAACTGGTCTCAGAGATCTGCCTTGATCGAGATGGTAGGGTACCAGCCGCCACTGGAGGTCCCGTTTCACATCTGGAGGGACTGATATTAGGGTGTCGAGTGACACTAATCTCTTGACCCAGACTTTCAATATGTTGGATTGCAACATTCGGATGTGTGCCCTTGCCCAGGTTACCGCCTCGATAGCCGACGTTAGAAGGCCTAACACTCTCATGGCCTGACGGATGGAGCAGTGATTGCACAAAGTTAGTCGCTGAACGCCCTGACGGATAGAACATATCCGGTCGCTGGACAGAGTCAGTGACATTTTCTGTGTGTCTATCATGAAGCCTAAGTAGTTTAACTTGGTGCATGGTGTTAGATGAGACTTCTGGAGGTTTATGATTAAACCGTGCGATCTGAGCATGTCTAGACTGACCTTCAGGTGTTTTATGAGCATGTCTTCTGACAGAACTCTCACCAGCCAATCGTCCAGGTATGGACATACGAATATCCCTTTCATGCGTAGTACTGCAGACAGTACCACCGCTACCTTCGTAAACACTCGGGGTGCTGATGTTATCCCAAAGGGTAGGCAGGTAAACTGAAGATGCAGGACTTGATGCTGAACAAGAACTGCTACCCCAAGAAACTTCCTGTGTTTCTTAAGGACTGGGATATGAAGGTATGCATCTTGCAGATCGATAGTGGCTAGAAAATCTACTTCTTGGACGATATTTATGACAGATTGTATAGATTCCATTTTGAACTTTTTCTTTACAAAGAACTGGTTCAGATATGTTAAATCTATCACTAATCGCCATTTGTCTGCTTTTTTGGGAACGGCAAAGATAGGTGGAATACACTCCCCGACCCCGCTGATAATACGGGACTTCCTCCAATGCTCCCTTCTTTATGAAGTCCCGAATAATGCTGAGAACAATAGGATTTCTTCCTCTGTTTATACAGAATTTGTTCTTTGGAACGGTCTTCCACCCACTGGACACTCCTCTCTCTTGGTGTCATAAGTTAGAATTTTTGTGAAAGGGAGATTTCTTCCTAACGGAGGTGTTACCCTCTTGCTTGCGTTTGAATCTACGCTGTCCACCCCCCCCCAAAAAAATATTTTTAACTCTTGGGGGACCTTTTGAAGCGGTTTTTAAATGGAGGCCTCATTGGAGGATGTGGGAAAGAAACACCTTTCTCATCATTAATTCATTTAAGGATGTCTTCCAGCTGTGGGCCAAAGAGAGAGGAGGGATGGAATGGCAGGGAGCAGAAATAAATTTTGGATGGCACGTCCCCTGACCATTGCTTGATCCAGAGGGTTCTACGTGCCATATTATGGAGAGCCAGGGATCTGGAAGAAAACTTCAAGACATCCAAAGGCTCGTCACACAAAAATTCTGCAGCTGTCTTCATGAGAGGGGTACTTTGCAAGATCTTCTCTGTCGATACGCCTTCTTCTAGATCCTGAGAGAGTTGACTCAGCCATGTACGAAGGGCTCTGGCAACCGGGATGGAAGCTGACGCCACTTTGCACGCCGCAGCCGACGAAGAGTAGGCTTTTTTAAATCTGGAATCAGCTCTGCGGTCCATTGGATCTTTTAAGAGTGAAGACCCCTCTGAAGGAAACGCAGATTTCTTTGGCAATCTGGCGACAGCAAGATCAACTTTGCGCGGAACATCCCAGTTAGAACTGAACTTGGGATCTGTTTTGTAGGTGTGTTTAAACCTCGCCCCTTGATCAATGCACCTCTCCGGTTTATCCCAATCTTTCTGGACCCAGTCTGTAATAAGGGGAGGGGAGGACTCTGTCCTTATTGACCGGAAAATAATAAAGTTGTTCCTTCTTAGGTTTATGAGACACATCTTTATCAGTCTCCACGGTCAGCTTCACTGCTTTTAGCAAGTGCGGGACCTTGTCTTTATCTAACAGATAAATATTATCTGAAGGTTCCCCATCAGAGTCCTCTGAATCCAGATCCTCCTCCAATAGATCATATTCGGAAGGGGATTGCGGAGAGGGCCACCGCTTTCTACCTTTAGATTTTTTCGGCATAGCAGCCGACTTAATCTCCTGAAAGGTATCTGTAAGCTGATCTTTAAACCAGGAAAGAAACCCCACATTTTCAGTATGAAAGGATTGTTCAGGAGGTCTGCAAGATGAGCAGAAACTCCGGTCCCAATCCCCTGGCAATGGTTGCTGACAACCTTTACACATATTGTGCTTTGACTACCGTACGTTTCCCTTGAGATGCAGGACTTGCCATCTGGGAAAAAAGGCATGCAATTACACTCTTATCTGTAAGAGGCCTTAAGGAAGCAAACAAACCCTTCTCACATTAACACAATGAAAGTTTTGGGTACCTTAATCTCCGTGGTCGAGCAGCTGCACCAGCGCCGGATTCGCGGTCCTTTATTGAACCGTCGGGATCCTGCGAGACTTCCGTTCTCGCGCATGCACAGTCTGCACTGAAGTCCGGGAAGTGCACTGCGCATGCACCGGAATCCAGCGTACACCTTGCCACCGCGGCAGCCATCTTGGGACACCCGTCCGGAGGTGTATGGGATCCACGTCCAGGACCCGAGGCACAGGTCACACCTGTATGCCGCTCCGGACTGGAAGAGTGGCCTCCCATTACCTCCAGGTAAGATTTTTAGAAGCCAGGCCGAGGGACCGAGGAAACCCCCAGTATACAGCCCCCCATGTCCTCATGGGTCGCAGCTTAGGGACAGAGGAACACCCTCTGTTTAAGCATCTTTGGTATAAGTGTCTTCTGTCTTCAACTATCCATGTTCATAGAAGAGAAAAAATACGCATTCTGAATGGCTTTGGGCTCTATTTAAGGTTACCTGGGACCTTTAATTGTTTAACCCCTTGCGTACCTTCTCCGTAATAGTACATCGCAGGCCACTCATTGCAGCGTACCTTCGCCGTACTATTGCGGAGAAGGAATAAACTGTCACTATGTGAAATCACATAGTCATAAAACAGCGGCGGCAGCTGTCGTTGACAGCTAACCGTCTCTGCTACCGGCCTGGGGACCAATTAGCAGTCCCCAATGTCGGCGATTGCTGTGATTGGTCAGTCTCTGAAGACTGACCAATCACAGCCGTCTGTGACGTCGTCTGCAGGAGAAAGCTCCTGTCACTTTCTCTGATCTCCTCATTTCTGTGAGATCCGTGAGGAGATCAGAGAAAGCGGTGTAAAAAAACAAAACACTATTTTTATTAACCCCTTCCCGAAAATGGGCGTATAGTAACGCCCTGAGGATGAAGCGGGCACAGGAGCTGTGCTCGCTCCATCTTTATCGGATGTCGGCTGTAATATACAGCCGACATCCCACTGCAACTACAGCGATCACTGTCCTCTCCGATCGCTGTAGTTTAACCCCTAAGTGATTGATACAGAGGGAGGGGGCTCCCTCTGCACCCCATTGCCCCCCCCCCGCGAAAAATCGCGGGGTTCTGATGGTTGCAATGGCAACCAGGAAGCCTAGCAACGGCTTCCTGGTTGCCAGGTACGGGAGCCTATTAGGTCCTGCCCAAGACAGGACGTAATAGGCTCAACTGTCAGTTGTAAAGTGACAGTTACAATACACTGCACTACACAAGTACATACAGAAGTAGTGCCGTGTATTGTACAGGGGATCAGAAGATCAGATCTTCCAGTCCCCTAGTATGTGTAAAATAAAAAGTGAAAAAAAGTAAAAAAAAAAAGTTTTAGGTAAATAAATAAATAAAAGTTTTACGTAATAAAAACAATAATCGCCTTGTTTCCCTGATCAAGCCCTTTATAATTAGAAAAAAAATGACAAAAACTAGACATAATAGGTATCGCCGCGTTCGTATTGGCCTGACCTAAAAAAATATCATATTATTTATCCCGCACGGTGAACACCGTAAAAAAAATACAATAAAAAACAATGGCAGAATTTCCTTTTTTGGTCACGTTGTTTCCAAAAAAATGGAATAAAAAGTGATCAAAAAGTCGCGCGTAGCCAAACATGGTACCAATAAAAACTACAGTGTGTCACGCAAAAAGCAAGCCCTAATACAGCTCCGTCGACAAAAAAATAAAAAAGTTATGGCTCTCAGGACATGGTGACACTAAAACACTTTATTTAGAAAAAAGTGTTTTTATTTTGTAAAAGTAGTAAAACATATAAAAACTATATAAATTTGGTATTGCCATAATCGCATTGAACCGCAGAATAAAGTAAACATGTTGTTTATACTGCACAGAGAACGCCGGTAAAAAATTATAAAAAAAATTGTGAAAGAATTTCTGTTTTTGGTCTCCTCACCTCGGAAAAAATGGAATAAAAACTGATCAAATTATCGCATGTACCCCAAAATGATACTAATAAAAACGACAGCTCATACCATGAAAATCAAGCACTCACAGAGCTCGTCAACGGAAAAATAAAAAGTTATGACTCTTGGAACGCAATAATGCAAAGCGACAGCCCAGACTAATTTATATGTGCAGCAGTTCTTCACCTAAAACCCCACGTCATCATTTGCAGCCCCCACAGGTAGACCCTGTAAATGCAGCGGAAACTATGACATTTTGGGGTCTGTGCTACATATGGGGCTAGTGAAGAAGTCAAAGATTAGGCAATACTGGTGTGCGGATGTTTTGTACAACACCACAGACACCCTTTAGAAGTGCGACTCCTGCACCCAATAATCCGGCCTGTGCATAAAGGATTGGTTCAAAGCGTACGTCACTATCCATGGATAATTAATTTTATTATTCATTCTCCCCATTATTACATCATCCTATTATGACCTGTTGCACTCCGCCCAGCTTACATATATCCTGATGTACTCCACATAGCTTACATATACCCTGATGTACTCCTCACATATTACATATACCCTGATGTACTCCACATAGCTTACATATACCCTGATGTACTCCGCCTAGCTTACATATACCCTGATGTACGCCGCACAGTTTACATATACCCTGATACACTCCGCCCAGCTAACATATACCCTGATGAACTCCGCCCAGCTTACATATACCCTGATGTACTCCGCACAGATTACATATACCCCGATGTACTCCTCACATATTACATATACCCTGATGTACTCCGCCCAGTTAACATATACCCTGATGAACTCCGCCCAGCTTACATATACCCTGATGTACTCCGCCCAGCTTACATATACCCTGATGTACTCTGCACAGCTTACATATACCCTGATGTACTCTGCACAGCTTACATATACCCTGATACACTCCACCCAGCTAACATATACCCTGATGCACTCCGCCCAGCTTACATATGCCCCCACATTATAAACTGAAACACCAGTAAAACACTAAACAAAACTACTACCAAGCAAAATCTGCGCTCCAAAAGCCAAATGGCGCTCCTTCTGGGCCTGGCAGTGTGCCCAAACAGCAGTTTATGACCACATATGGGGTATTACCGTACTCTGGAGAACCGATTAACAATTTATGGGGCGTATGTCTCCAGTGGTACAAGCTGGGCCCAACACATTGGGCACTGAAATAGCATATCTGTGGAAAATGGCAATTTTCAATCTGCAACATCCACTGTGCACTAATTTCTGCAAAACCTTTGAGGGTCAAAATGCTCACTACACTTCTAGATGAATTCCTTGAGAGGTGTAGTTTCCAAATGGGGTCACTTCTCGGGAGTTTTTACTGTACTGGTACCTCAGCGCAATGCAACATGGCGTCAAAAACTAATTTTGTAAAATCTCCACTCCAAAAACGAAATTGCTCCTTGCCGTGTGTCCAAATAGCAGTTTACAACCACATATGGGGTATTTCCCTACTCAGGAGAAATTGTGTAACACATTTTTGGGTGTCTTTTCTCCTGTATTCCTTGTGGAAATGAAAAATTTTGAGCTAAATCTACAGGTTATTGGAAAAATATTTTTTTTTCATTTTCATGGACCAATTCTAATAAAATCTATAAAACACCTGAGGGCTTAAAATGCTCACTACACCTCTAATTTAATTCTTTCAGGGGTATAGTCTCCAAATTGGGATCACATCTGGGGAATTTCTACTGTACTGGTACTTCAGGGACTCTGCAAATGCGACATGGCCCCCAGAAACCAATTCAGCAAAATCTGAGCTGCAAAATCCAAATGGTGCTCCGTCCCTTCTGAGCCCTGCCATGGGTCCAAACAGCAGTTTATTACCACATAATGGGGTATTTCCGTAATCAGGAGAAATTGCTTTACAAATGTTGGGGTGCTTTTTCTCCTTTATTCCTTATAAAAAGTAGAAAATTCAGTTTTTTTTCCAAAAAAAAGTATCTTTTCATCTTCACAGACTAATTCCAATAAATTCAGCAAAAAACCTGTGGGGTCAAAATGCTAACTATAACACTAGAAAAATTCCTTGAGGGGTATAGTTTCCAAAATGGGGTCATTTTTGGGGGGATTCCACTGTTTAGGTTCCTCCAGGGCGTTGCAAACGTGACACGGCACCGAAAACCATTCCAGTAAAATCAGAGCTCCTTCCCTTCTGAGCCCTGCTATGGGTCCAAACAGCAGTTTATTACCACATATGGGGTATTTCCGTAATCGGGAGAAATTGCTTTACAAATGTTGGGGTGCTTTCTCTCATTTATTTCTTGCAAAAAATTAGAAATTTTTAAGTTTTTCCAGAAAAAAAGTAGATTTTCATTTTCACTGACTAACTCCAATAAATATAGCAAAATACCTGTGGGGTCAAAATGCTAACTATACCCCTAGATAAATTCCCTGAGGGGTGTAGTTTAAAAAATGGGGGTCACTTTTAGGGGTTTCCACTGTTTTGGCACCACAAGACCTCTTCAAACCTGACATGGTGCCTAAAATATATTCTGAAAAAAGGAGGCCCCAAAATCCAAGAGGTGCTCCTTTGCGTCTGAGGCCTGTGTTTCAGTCCATTAGCACACTTGGGCCACATGTGGGATATTTCTAAGAACTGCAGAATCTGGGCAATAAATATTGAGTTGCGTTTCTCTGGTAAAACCTTCTGTGGTACAGAAAAAAAATGTATTACATATGAATTTCGTAAAAAAAAAAGAAATTTGAAAATTTCAGCTCTACTTTCCTTCAATTCCTGTTAAACGCCTAAAGGGTTGAAACACTTTCTAAATGCTGTTTTGGATACTTTGAGGGGTGCAGTTTTCAAAATGGGGTGTTTTATGGGGGTTTCTAATATATAGGGGCACTCAAAACCACTTCAGAACTGAACTCGTCCCTGAAAAAATAGCTTTTTGAAATTTTCTTAAAAATATGAGAAATTGCTGCTAAAGTTCTAAGCCTTGTAACGTCCTAGAAAAATAAAAGGATGTTCAAAAAATGATGCAAACATAAAGTAGACATATGGGAAATGTTAATTAGTAACTATTTTGTGTGGTATTACTATCTGTTTTACAAGCAGATACATTTAAAATTGGAAAAATCATAATTTCTTCAAATTTTCTCACAATTTTCGTGTTTTTCACAAATAAGCAATGAATTTATTGACAACATTTTTTCACTAACATAAAGTACAATATGTCACGAGAAAACAATCTCAGAATCAATTGGATAGGTAAAAGCATTCTAGAGTTATTACCACATAAAGTGACACATGTCAGATTTGAAAAAATGGGTCTGGTCCTCAAGGCCAAAATGAGCTGGGTACTCAAGGGGTTAATTGATTACTGCTGAGTAATATGTCTCTTCTATCCAGTCAGATGAAGTATCTTAACCCTTATGTGTGCTGCCTTAGGACGATCAGGAAATATATAAACACTAGAAAAGAAAGGAGTCCATAACTATCAAGTATGAAACATATCTTTATTAAATATATTTATTTAGATAGCAAAAAATGAGAATCTAAAACACATCTCTAACTGGATCAGCATTTATATGTACAGATAATAGTTATATGTACACACAGTATACAACATGGGAAGTCACAATGTCAAAGACAAAGAGAGCAGAGTAAAAAAGCTCAAAGTGAAAGTTTGCGCCTGATAAAGTCAACAGGTGCAGTGGCAGTAAGTGAGACCCGACAGAGTCTCAAATAGTGAGCTTACCCATGTTCAATAACGTGATGTGCTTGACCCAGAAGGTGAGGTAGCGCCCCGACACGCGTTTCGCATCCCGCATCGCACACTCACACGTAGCTCCAGCACAGAAGCAAAGCGTAAGTAAATGTCATTAATTAAAACCTAATCAAACTGAGTATGCACAATGTGATTGGTATGTGTAAATATAAAATATAGTAAAAGATGCAAAATATACGATGTGTTGGCGCCCTCTTGTGGGAATATTAAGATACAGCAAGGAATAAATGGCTGAGAATGAACAGTGCATAGATTGAAAAGATGACACAGAAAAAATGTCAATATATCATAAATATATAAAGTGAAATACATTACTTCGACATAATAATTAATATACAAGTGCCAAGTGACCAATTGAATAAATAATGAAAAGAAAAAAGTGATTAAGGCGATACATAGTACGCAATACAAAAATGAAGTGTTACGGTGCCTAAAACAATACTGAAAACAAGAAAAAAGGAAAAAAATAAAATGGTAAATAAAGAAAGTGAAATAATTGCTGCAATGGTAAATTATAAACACTAGTAAAGGTTACATATATCCCACAGGACACAGATACAACTTGCATTATGAAAAGTAAAATAAAAAAGAGAGAAACCAACGCCTTGTTCTTTTCAGACTCAACCCAGAGTCCGTATGGTGATACGAATGTATATTCATAGGGGCCAGACCGAAGTTTAGAATAATGTCCAAATCTGGGTTTTGATATGGATAAAAACAAAGAGCACTTTATTATGCACTTTATTATCAAGATTTATACAAAACATTAAAAGAATAAAATAGGTAGAGACATCAAAGGAAAGCTGCAAAGCTTAATTTTTCGTTTAGACCCAAAGGGGTCATGGTGCCCAGAATCGTAATCCACCTACATTCCTTTTGGGCAAGTAGAGTCTTCGCATCTCCACCTCTGACACCACAATGCACCCTATCAATTCCCCTGACCCTAAAACTTTTAGCATCGCCCCCATGACACAATTTAAAATGTTTGGGGATGGTTTTTAGAAGTGTTAAATCCTCAATTCCTTTAGCAGCCACAATATCCCTAACGTGTTCCCTGACTCGGATTCTCAATTGTCTACTTGTTAGACCCACGTAGATTTTGGAGCAACTACAAGTAGCATAGTAAATCACAAAAGTCGTGCTACAAGATATATATTCCAAAATCTTGAAGGTACGTTCGCCTCCTACCGAATCGAATGTAGTTGCTCGAACTATATTTGCACAGGCCACGCAGTCACCACAGGGATAACAGCCCTGGATGGGGCCTCTGGTCGAAAAAAGGGCATAATTGTTTGGGGACATAATGACTTTTAACAAGGATGTCCCTGAGGTTCCTACCTCTCCTTGCTGTCATCTGGGGATTTGCTGGTAGTATGGTTGAAAAGGCCTGTTCCGTTTGCAGTATAGGCCAGTGTTTTTTCAATATAGACCGCATCACTTCCCATTGGTTGTTAAAAGTTGATATGTACCTGACAATATTATTGTCTTTCGATTTTTTTCTCTGCCCTTGCCAGGTGTAACAAGCTTTTCCGATCTATGTTTTTAGCTCGCCTATAGCCATTTTTGATGCATCTTTGGCTATAGTCTCTTTCCTGAAATCTGCAGTGTAGGTCCCTTTCTTGACTCTCAAATTTAGCCTCTGAGGAACAGATCCGCCTCATCCTGTGGAACTGTCCAACTGGGACAGCCTTAAAGGTGGAATGTATATGTGCCGATGTAGCGCGTAGTAAAGAATTCGTGGACGTCTCTTTTCTGAACACATCCGTCTGTAGCACCCCGTTGGTGTCCACTTCAATGGATATGTCCAGAAAATTGACTTTGTGTCTGTCGGCAACATACGTAAGCTTAATATTGTGATCGTTGACATTCAATTCCTGCATGAACTGTGAAAGGTGTACCTCAGTCCCCTGCCAAATAATCAATAGATCATCAATGTAGCGTAACCAGCACTGCACATGGTCCACGGCATGGGCGCCGCCACCATGCAGAACCTGCCTCTCCCAAGCTCCGAGAAACAGGTTTGCATATGACGGCGCGCACGCCGCCCCCATGGCAGTGCCTTGTTTCTGTAGATAAAACACATCCCTAAACACAAACAAATTGTGAGTTAGGATGTATTCCAACAGTTCCACAATTAGTTCACATGTTTGGCCGTCCCAGTTGCTCATTCCCAGGAAGAGGCGGACCGCCTCAATTCCATCCTTATGTCTAATACTGGTATAGAGGGACTCTACGTCGGCTGTCACCAAAAACATATTGGGTTCCAAAATAATCTCGTCAATACGAGTAAGTACATCTGTCGTGTCCTTCACATAGGAGGGCAAGCATTCGACCATAGGTTTTAAATAATAGTCGATAAATTTACATATAGGCTCGCACAATCCTCCAATCCCTGACACAATCGGTCTTCCGGGGGGATTTGTTAAATTTTTGTGTACCTTCGGTAATAGATAGAAGGTTGGGATCTTGGGATAAGTAACAGTTAGCCCTTCACAGATTTTCTTGGAGATTATCCCCTTTTCCACAGCCAAATTCTAAATTTTCCCCAGCTCAGAGGAGAAAGTCCCCACTGGATTGTGTGTCAGTTTGGAATAGGTGTACTTGTCTCTAAGTTGCCTAAAAACCCAGGAAATATAGTTGCGACTCGGACTGGGTCATTTATGTACTTTGGTGCCCCTGTCAATTGCTATATGTGGGTGAAACCATGTGTGAATTTAAAACGCGTTTAAATGATCATCGATTCTCTATTAGGAGAAAGAAACTCACTTGCCTGTATCACAGCATTTTGCTGAACAAGGTCATGTTGAGAGAGATCTAAGATTTATGATCTTGGATCATGTCCCGGTGTTCCACCAAGGTGGTGACAGACATATGTTGCTCCAAATATGTGAACTAAAATGGATATTCTTGTTGAACACATTGCATCCTAATGGCCTCAATGTGGAATTTGTTGCTAGGATTACTTGCTGAATGTTCATTTCCTTGCTGTTGCATTTTATGATCCTCATAATATCCTTCACAGACAAAGTTTGTGATACATATATATGTATATTTTTTACAGGATATATATCTTTTTCTGTTTACACATATGTGATTTGTTATTGTATGATATTCATTTAAAAAAATATATATTTTTTTATTTTTAGGTTATATTGGAACATCAGGACCACTCCTTCAAGGTGCATTGAGATTCAGGAACCATCATAGAAACCTTTTTCTTTTATATGTCATGTCCGGAGATCATCCAACGGGGTGAATTTAGACTATATATTTTGTTGTTTGGTATTTCTGCTCATGTTTGGATATTGGGGTTGAGATATATATAGCTATATCTTATATATACTTGTATTAATCTTTATAAAAGTGTTGCAGTATTGAGCTGCTGCGTAGCAGGCTCTTGCAGGTCCGTTACATGTTTTGCAGTTTTAGTGGATTACTCCATGTGTACGAAAGTAGTACATGGTGTCTCCACGAACCCGGATGGAGGGTCGCATTAACCACGGAAGGGTGGCCATAGTCCCTTATATCTACGTGTGGATCATAGACTTTTTGTGCTACTTTTACATATATTGAATATAACTAAAAACGTTGACGTCGTATATGTCGTCATTAAAGGATTTAATATATCTCTACCTTTTGCCATTTTTGAGCATTTACTTTGATGTGAGTATTCTCCCGTTCTTCACCTGTTTGTATGATCTAGGACATCACAAATATCAATTTATTAAAAATTCCTTTTGATTTACAGTTATGTTGTCTGGCTGTTAGACAACATGAGACGCTCACCGGATCCTATTTGGACTTGCGCAGTTGATGATAGTATGACTGCATCTCGCTTCCGTCATTTTCTTTTGCATAGCAATATGCTATGTCTCAGGGGCGTAGCTAGGGGGGGCAGGCAGGGCACGTGCCCCGGGCGCAGCTCAGAGGGGGGCGCCAGCGCCACCTCCTTCACTATAATTGTACCTGTGTCGCAAGGACACACGTACAATTAGAAGCAATGAATGACTGGCCATTCAGCGCCTCTCCACGAATGAAGCGACTGGTACCTTTTGTACCAGTGACACTTCCGTTGATGAAAGGCGCAGACTGACTGACTGACAGGGAAAGTCATCCTGCCCAGCCAATCAGCACCTTTCATAGACGCTGTGTTCAACCCCCTGGAGACCTGCGCAGAAGAGAGCAGGTCTCCATGGCTGCCGGAAGGCGTGGGAGCGGGAATAAGGTGAGTTTGAATATTTGTATCTGCGGTGGAGGGGGGGGGGGACTATATCTACAGGGGGCTATATCTACAGGGGGTGGGCTATATACAGGGGGACTATATCTACAGGGGGGCTATATCTACAGGGGGTGGGCTATATACAGGGGGACTATATCTACAGGGGGTGGGCTATATACAGGTGGACTATATCTACAGGGGGTGGGCTATATACAGGGGGACTATATCTACAGAGGGCTATATACTGGGGTGGGCTATCTACAGGGGGACCATATCTACAGGGGGTGGGCTATATACAGGTGGACTATATCTACAGGCGGTGGGCTATATACAGGGGGACTATATCTACAGGGGGGCTATATACTGGGGTGGGCTATCTATGGAGCACCATATACAGGGGTGGGCTATAGCTACAGGGGGGGCTATATAGTATATAGCCCCCTGTAGATATAGCCCACCCCTGTAGATATAGCCCACCCCTGTAGATATAGCCCACCCCTGTAGATATAGCCCACCCCTGTAGATATAGCCCACCCCTGTAGATATAGCCCAGCCCTGTAGATATATCCCACCTCTGTAGATATAGCCCACCCCTGTAGATATATCCCACCTCTGTAGATATAGCCCACCCCTGTAGATATGGCCCCCCTGTAGATATGGTCCCCCTGTAGATAGCCCAACCCTGTATATAGTCCCCCTGTAGATATAGTCCCCCTGTAGATATAGCCCACCCCTGTATATAGTCCCCCTGTAGATATAGCCCACCCCTGTATATAGTATCCCACAAATAGCTCCCCCTATAGTGCTCCACAGAAAGCCCACCCCTGTATATAGCCCCCTTGTACATATATTCCCCCCTTGTATATAGTGCTCCACAGATAGCCCACCCTTGTATATAGTATATACAGGGGTGGGCTATCTGTGGAGCACTATATACAGGGGCGGACTATCTAGTGGAGCACTATCTACAGGGGTGGACTATATGTACAAGGGGGGCTATATACTGGGATGGGCTATCTGTGAAACACTATATACAGGGGTGGACTATATGTGGAGCACTATATACAGGGGTGGGCTATATCTACAGGGGGGCTACATACATGGTTGGGCTATCTGTAGAGTACTATATACAGGGGTTGGCTATATCTACAGGGGGCTATATACAGGGGTGGGCTATCTGTAGAGCACTATAGGGGGAGTTATTTGTGGGACACTATACAGGGGTGGTCTATATGGGGGCACTATCTACAGGGGCTCTATGGCAGGCACTATCTACAGGGGGCTCTATGGCAGGCACTATCTACAGGGGACACAGTGTGTGTGACACGGTATATGGTGCTATTATAATTAGAGGTGCAGTGTATGGCGCTATTATATTTAGGGGCGTAGTGTGTGGTATAATGATAACTTTACATTTATTTATAGGTGCAAAAATGTTGGAAAAGTGAGAAGCTGAAGACATCTGAGCAGCAAACTGCAGAAATGGTCTGTGACCGGGAGAAGCCACCATAGAGGTCTGGACCGGATGGAGAAAAAGAACTAGAATCTGAGACGTCACCGGTGAGTCACTTAATGTAAATGTTTATTCTGCCTCTAATCAGCACTGTAGTCACTGTATGATCTGCAGCAAGATGATGGGTGGTATGATTGATAGGATTTATTTTTTGTTAAACAGCAACTCCCAGCATATCCTTACCATTGTTTTGGCCATGCTGGGAGCTGTAGTTTTACGCCGTACACACCTATACAGCAGGGGTTGCACTAAATTGAGCTGTATTTGTGCTGGTGTTGTATATATGTAGTGAGCTTGCTTCTGGGGCTGTATATATGTACTGAGCTTGGTTCTGGTGTTGTGTATAGAACCATATTGCTTGTAAAATGTACAAATGTTTTTATGCTCGCGTTACATAAAAATAAATGACACGTCGATTGGTAGAGAAAACAAACACGGCGAGGGGGAAGGAGATGTCGGGAAAGAGGTTGGGGGGGGGGGGGCGCCAAACGGAATCTTTGCCCCGGGTGCTGGAGAACCTAGCTACGCCTCTGCTATGTCTGGTCTTTTGTTTTCACTCATGCGCATCTGTGATTTATGAACGCCAAAACAAAGTACAATGAGGATCGTCTCAACACATTGTAGCAACTAAGCTGATTGTATTGCTGATCGTTGATTGGTTAGTGGTCCTGCAATTCCATCCCCTGACACAGCTGTATACTTTTTTGATTATGTTCCAAATCATGTATTTTTCAAAGTATATGGATATGTATATTTATATTTTTTATATTTGTATTTGTCACTTTCACTTTATGTAGCAATTTTTGTTTTCGTTGATACCTTAATCTTTGTTTATTTCACTGCATTTGCACTTTACAAGTTTTATATTTATTATAATGAGGCTGATGATACTAATTGATTACATGTTATATAAATCATTATGAGCTTGTGTATCACTATGCTTGAGAAAGGTCCTATTGCAGGACTGAAACGTTGCGCTGTCTGATGCTGCCTGAATAAACTAAAGATTTTATCACCTATTGGAGTGCTGCAAGATCTTCTTTTGAGTATATATATATATATATATATATATATATATATATATATGCATTTTTATTTTTTATTTTTTTCCGCATAGTTACACAGTTACGTAGGTTGAAAAACAGACACAGGTCCATCACGTTCAACCTTTCTCAATAAATTACACGTCTTTCATTGCTGGCTTAGTTAAAACCTCAATGCCATTCATTAGTAAATAAACATCTAGCCCTTTTTTTTTTACATTATCTGCCATTACTACCTCTCGGGGTAGGGCATTCTATAGTTTGACTACTCTAACTGTAAAGAACCATTTCCTATATTGATGTCTGAAACGTCTTTCTTGCAATGCAATGAATGTCCCCCGGTCCCCTGGTCCTTTGTAGAGTCCTTGGAAAGAACAGATTATTTTGTATTGACCACACTTATATTTATACATGTTAATAAGTTCACCTCTAAGGTGTCTTTTTTCCAAGCTGAACAAGCACAATTTTTCTAGTCTTTCATTGTAAGAGACACTTCCCATCCCATTTAATAATCTAGTTGCCCGCCTTTGAACCCTCTCCTATATCCTTTTTACAATTTTGAGCCCAAAACTAAATTCCATATTCAAGATGTGGTCTTACCGGGGATTTATAAAGGGGTAATATTACATTTGTATCACAGGTTTTTGTCTCTCTTTTTATGCACCTTAAAATCCTATTTGCTTTTGCAACTGCTGTTTGACATTGAGTACGGCTGCTTAGCTTATTTTTAAACAGAATACCCCGGTCCTTCTCTTCTTTCGTTATCCCAGTTTTATTCCATTTAATGTATATGCATTAATATTATTATAGCAGCCTGGGTGCATTATTTTATATTTACTAACCCCTTAACGCTCAGCGGCGTAATAATCCGTCGTGCTAAGTGTATTGTTCACGCTCAGCGACGGACTATTACGTCGCGGGAGTAGCGGCCATTTCGGCCGTCCTCCCGACACATACAGGAGCTGTGACAGCTGCTGTCTCCTACAGCAGCTGCTGCAGCTCCTACAGCGGGGACCGATCGCTGTGTCCCCGCTGATTAACCCCTTAAAAGCTGTGTTCAATAGCGATCACGGCTTTTTAGGGGTTAAGCTACAATCGCCAGCCTGCTACACGATAGCGGCTGGCGATGGTGACTATGGAAACCGGACACCAAACAATGGCGTCCGGCTATGCCATCGACGGAAGCCTAGTGGGTCCTGACGAAGTCAGGACACACTATGCTTGCTGTCATTGAGTAGCTGAAAGCTCTAATACACTGCACTACGCATAGATTAGAATAGCGATCAGGGCCTCCTGCCCTCAAGTCCCCTAGTGGGACAAAGTAATAAAGTTAAAAAAAGATGTGTAAAAATAAGAAAATAAAAGTTTTAAAAGTAATAAAAGTCAAAATCCCCCCTTTTCCCTTATCAGTCCTTTATTATTAATAAAAATATATGAACAAACAAACAAATAAACTATACATAATTGCTATCGCCGCGTCCGTAACGGCCTGAACTACAAAATTATTTTGTTATTTATCCCGCGCGTTGAACGCCGTAAAAGAAAATAATAATAAACCGTACCAGAATCACAATTGTTTGGTCACTTCACCACCCAAAAAATGGAATAAAAAGAGATCAAAAAGTTGCATGTACCTAAAAATGGTACTGATTGAAACTACAGTTCGTTCCGCAAAAAATAAGTCCTTGCACGTCTTTCTTGATGGAAAAATAAAAAACTTATGGCTCTTAGAATAAGGCAACACAAAAAGTAAATGATTTTTTACAAAAAGTATTTTATTGTGCAAACACCATAAGACATAAAAAAACTGTAAACATCTGGTATCGCCGTAATCGTATCGCCCCGCAGAATAAAGTGAATATGTCATTTATAGCGCACGGTGAACGCTGTAAAAAAACCAATAGTAGAATTGCTGTTTTTTAGTCACCACGCCACTTAAAAATAGAATAAAAACTGATCAAAAAGTCGCATGCACCCCATGAAAACTACAATGGATTCCTCAAGGTGTCTAGTTTCCAAAATGGGGTCACTTTTTGGGGTTTTCCACTGTTTTAGCACCACAAGACCTCTTCAAACCGTACATGGTGCCTAATAAAAAGGAAGTCTCATAATCCGCTAGGGAGGCCGGTGCTTCAGTCCATTACCGCACTAGGGCCACATGTGGGATATTTCTCAAAACTGGAGAATCTGGGCAATAAGTATTGAGTTGCGTTTTTCTGATAAAACCTTTTGTGTTATAAAAAAAAGGTATAAAGAGGATTTTCTGACAAAAAAAAAATGTCAATTTCACCTCTACTTTGCTCTAAATTCCCGTGAAACACCTAAAGGGTTCATAAACTTTATAAATGCTGTTGTGAATACTTTGAGGGGTCTAGTTTCTAAAATGGGGTGTTTCATAGGGGTTTCCAATATATAGGTCCCTCAATGCAACTTCAGAACTGAACTGGAACCTAAAAAAATAAATAAATTAGGCAATACCTCGTTTCTTACATTATACTGATAATAAGCCGTGCCCACACCGAGATGACCCCAGTTTTGACCGTTTGTATAAACGGAGACCCCTATTAGACCGTTTCAGTGCCCGGTTTTCCCAAGCATACACCCCCGAGAAGTGTATTTCTGTTGATGAGTCCTTGGTAGATTTTAAAGGGAGGGTTCAATTCCGCCAGTACTTGCCGGGTAAGAAGGCAAGGTATGGCGTGAAGATGTATAAGCTGTGTGAGAGTGCATCAGGGTATACCTACAAATTTAGGATATATAAAGGGAAGGACACCAGTAGTCCACCCCCATAATGCCCCCCCCCTTACTGGGAGTTAATGCAAAAATTGTGTGGGATTTGGTGCACCCACTGCTGGACCAGGGTTACCACCTCTACCTGGATAATTTTTACACCAGCGTCCCACTCTTCAACTGCCTCGCTTCCAGAAGTACTGCGGCATGCGGCACCGCTAGAAGAAATCTGTGAGGCCTCCCTAAGACTCTGCTTGGGCAAACAAGAAGGGGTGAGAGCAGGGCACATTCTAGCAGCAACATACTGTGTGTCAAGTACAAAGACAAGAGAGATGTCACACCAGTACCCATGTACCAGTAGGAGGTACCAGTACAGAGACCCCCAAACCAGACTGCATCCTGGACTACAATAGGTACATGGGAGGGGTGGACTTGTCAGATCAAGTCCTGAAGCCCTACAGCGCCATGCGGTGTGGTTTAAGAAGCTGGTCGTGCACATCATACAGATGGCATTGGGCAATGCGTACGTGCTACGTCGATGTACAGGCCAGAGGGGAACTTTCCTGGAATTTCAAGAGGTGGTTATCAAGAACCTAATCTTTTAGGAACCAGGAAGGGGGGGGGGGCACCCAGTACTTCTGGAAGCGAGGCCACACGCATCGTACAAGGGCAACACTTTCCAGGAGAAGTTCCCCAAACTGGCAAGAAGGGAAAAAGTCAAAAGAGGTGCAAAGTCTGCTATAAGAGGGGGATAAGGAAGGACACAATATATCAATGTGACACGTGTCCCGAAAAACCAGTGCTCTGTATGAAAGAGTGTTTTAACAGGTTCCCGACCGCTGGCTGTATTTATACGGCCAGCGGTCATGGTCTCTGAAGTCCGCCGTATAGACTAATTACGGCGGCTCTTCAGAGACTGTGCACGCGCGATCGAGTGCACACAGCTCTATGCCCTGGCTGTTGCTAACAGCCATGGGCACTGGGCAGAATGTCAGGGGCCAATCTTTTGGCCCCTGAACATGTGATCGCTGTGACAACCAATCACAGCAATCACATGCATTTTTACGTATAAAACAGTGTGCACGCGATCGCGTGCACACAGCCCTGTGCCCACGCTGTTACCAACAGCTTTGGGCACTGGGCAGAGTATCGGGGACCAATCTGATGGTCCCTGAACATGTGGTCGCTGTGAAAACCTATCACAGCGACCACATTTGTTTTATTTTGACTTTTCTGGCAGCAAATCTCCTGCCTCTTTTCTTCTCCTCAAACATTGTTTCAGTTTGAGGAGAAGAGACTCGAGAGAATTGCTGCCAGAAGAATACTGTGAAAAAAAGGTGTTACACTGTAAAACATTCTCTGTATAGATAGATTTCTATCTATCTATACAATCTATCCATCCATCTATCTTTTTTTCTATCTACCTTTCTTTCTTTTATTCTATTAGAATAGGCAGGTAGGGAGTATATAATTATATATATATATATCCACATATATATAATATATATAGCAATAGCGGTTTATTTTTTTGTTAGCGGTAGTGTAGATATATATACACCAGTTAGTTTGTGTGTTTTATAAAAAAAAAAAAAAAATTTGTTTAGTTAGTGTTAGTGACGTTATGGCGAGGAAGTTGTTTAGCGCCGAGGAGGCATACGCCATGCTGTGGTCTGAGTCGGAGACCGCATCAGAGATGGCGTCAGAGATGGAACCTGTTTTGGGCAGTGACGATGATAGCGTCACTTCAGGTTCATCTTCAGGGGACGTTGTCCCTGATGCAGTTGAAACTGCAGAACATGAAAGCGCAGGGCCAAGTAGCGCTGTAGCACGGGACAGCCTGGTCCCTCCAGTCCAGGCTCTTGTATGGGCACCTGCCCCATCTTTTGAGCCTAGAATCCACGGATTTACTGCCACTCCTGGCATAACCGTGGACAATACAAATTTTGTCCAAATGGATTAGTTCCATTTATTTATAACGGACGACATCCTAAATCAGATTGTCCACGAAACAAATTTATATGCCACTCAATATATAAGGCAGAAACCTTCATCCACCCATGCCAGAGATTTGACGCCCACCAATTTGCAGGAATGAAAAAAATTTTTGGGGCTCACACTAAATATGGGTATTGTCAAAAAGCCCTCCATTAGGTCTTACTGGTCAACCTAGAAGAAGCCAGAATGCTGGCGAAACGCGCGTCGGGTGCTCATTCTTTTTAACTGTCCTTGGTGCAATACATGGCTTGGGCTGCCTTCTCAGGCTAATTGATTCATATCTGCTACTGCTCTCCGTAATACTTGGTTGATAACTGATAGCCTACAGCGCGACTGTGCTGCTAGTGCGGCGCACCCAGCTGTCATAACACGAGCGGCTGGTTGTGTTATTTCTCTCAGCCGCCGCTCCTGTCTGAGCGCCGGTGTAACTGCCGCGCGGCTCCCTCTATGCTGCCCACTCCGTTCCAACACGGGACAGGGCTACATGTGTAATCAGGTCCACCTATAGTGGACCTGCACTCTGGTATAGAGCTAGTGCCGCGTCTCAGTTGATTACTGGGCGCGGGCACATTCAGGGAATCACAGGGAATCACAGCCTGCCTACAGCGCGACTGTGCTGCTAGTGCGGCGCACCCAGCTGTCATAACACGAGCGGCTGGTTGTGTTATTTCTCTCAGCCGCCGCTCCTGTCTGATCGCCGGTGTAACTGCCGCGCAGCTCCCTATATGCTGCCCACTCTGTTCCAACACGGGACAGGGCTACATGTGTAATCAGGTCCACCTACAGTGGACCTGTACTCTGGTATAGAGTTAGTGCCACGTCTCAGTTGACTACTGGGCGCGGGCACATTCAGGGAATCACAGCTGATCTCCACGCTGCCGCCCCGATAACCAGGGACAGCGGCGTGAGAGTGCAGCTGCATGCTGTCATTCACACGTACTGCGGCAGACACATATGAAGGTGCGCTGGGACACCCACTCTAACTGACAGCATGTCATGCTCTGCAGGAGACTGCAGGCACGAGTGGCTCTTATGTATCCAACCAGTGTAATTCAAAAACAACACACCGCTACTTCATATTGCTTTCACTGTTTGTTTATAATAAAATTGTTGCTTTTCAAACAGTTTGTCACACCATAGCATCATTGTTATGGTTTCTAGTATTCCATAGCAGTGCAATTTCGGGCTGTGATTTGTGCTCTTGCTCCAGCGCAATAGACATACAGCTCAGGGCGCTGCTTGCAGGCTCCTGTTCACACCACACTGCAGTGCAGCTACATAGTGGTACAGCAGGTTACATTGCTCAACCCTGCTGCATTGCCACTTTATAATTTACAATAAATCTGCAAGCTCAGCACATCATGTGTTCTTCGCATGAACACTTTTGACACAATAATAATAAACATATCCCAATTTATTTAGCCTAGGTATGTGAGTTTGGGGGTCACTCGCACATACCTCTTGCACCTAGGATTTTTATAATTTATCTCTTTTTTAATGCATATTAATAAAAGTTAAATATTATTACAGATCACATACTTTCTCCCTTTCCCTTTCCTCATACATATAGCTTTACTGGGTGGTGCACACCTATGTGATCTGTCTACCATACTGTGTGATAGGTGGTCTTCCACACTTTGCTACGTTACTGGTCAACAAGACCCGCCCAAGCCACCCCAGTATATTCTGCAGTAATGCCCAGGTCTCATTATGAGACAATAATGAGGTTCCTCCACTTCAACGACAACGCACAGACCCCCCCAAGTACCGATGCAAACCGGGATCGGTTGTTCAAAATTAGACCACTGATAAATTCCCTGAATAATTTATTTCTGCAACTCTACACCCCTGAGCAGAATGTAAGTGTGAACGAATCCCTCCTCAACTTCCATGGCAGACTTAGCTTTCGCCAATATCTACCTTCCAAAAGGGCAACATATGGCGTTAAGCTTTATAAACTGTGCAAAAGCGGGTCACGATATATCACCGCCTTCAGGATTGATGAAGGGCGGGACCGCTCAATAAATGTTCCTGGATGCCCCCCTGATCTTTCCACCAGCAGTAAGATCGTGTGGGAGATAATGCAGCCTCTGCTTCACAAGGGGTACCACCTGTACTGCAACAATTTTTATTCTAGTGTGCCCCTGTTTAGGCATTTGCATGCTGCAAGGACTGGGGCATGTGGTACCATGCGCAAAAATCAAATTGGTTTTCCACAGCAATTAGTGGGGAGCGCATGGTAAAGGGGGACTCCTGTGCTTATGCATCTGAGGAATTGCTGGCGGTCAAGTTCAGGGATCGCAAAGACGTGTATGTGCTAAGCACGATTCATACCGCAGGAACAGTGGAAAGAGGGGCAACATCGGACAAGCACAAACCAGTGAGCGTGTCCAAATATAACAAGTACATGGGGGGGGGGGGGTGGATTTAAGCGACCAGGTTTTACAGCCCTATTTAGTAAAGCGAAAAACAAAAACCTGGTACAAAAAAGTGGCCATTTATTTGTTACAGGTGGCCATCCATAATTCATTTGTGCTGTACAAAAAAAACAGAGGCAGAGACACATACCTGGATTTCCAGGAGAAAATTATTGAAGGCCTCATATTTGATGTTCAGGACACCCGAGAATGCCCCCAGTCTGAGGATGTCACGCGACTGACTGAAAGACACTTCATCAGTCGGATTCCCCCAACACCAACCAGAAGCAACCCCTAGAAAAAGTGCCGCGTCTGCAGAAGAGACGGGCACCGCAAAGATTCCCGATATTTCTGTCCATCATTTTCCTCGCAACCAGGCCTGTGCATTGAGCCATGTTTTAAAAAATACCACACTGTTCTGCATTATTAGATTTTAGTTAATTCGTTGAAAATATATTTGCCCTACATTACTTTTTTATTTTTCCCCTGATTTTACTCCACGGGTGAGGGAGGGAATGGGTGGGGGGTGGATGTCATATTTGCATGTTTTCTAAAGTTCATCTGCTGAATAGCTCCATTTGCATAAACCTGCAATTTCTTATTTTAGAAAACCCCAAAAAATAAATTCCCATTATACCCCTAGATGAATATTTTGGGATTTCTGCTTCAAGAGCAGATATTTTGGAAGTGTTATAGAAACTCTGTTGAGTTTTGTAAAACCAGCTTTGAAAAAAAAGCGATTTGTGAAATAATCTTCTTCTATCGTCCGCCCTCCTACTTCTCTATGTGATAAATAAGACACACATATTTGGTATCCCCATGCATAGGAGAAGTGGTAGAATGTGAAAGGAGATTAATTTTGTCTGTGGTCCATACTGTGTGTGAAAAATGCTGGTATAAACTGACGCATTTGCTAAAAAATTGCTAATTTTATTTTGATCCATCTTATTCAAGAAACTTTCAGAAGAAAACTGGACTGTCTAAAAATATTATAAACCCCTTGAAGGAAACCTTGTGGGGTCTACTTGTGTGAGTGAAGTCATTCATGGGGTGTTTCTAATCTTTCAGTAGCATTACACCCCCCAGAAAACAGTATGCGGCTATAAAATCAAGTGCAGAATTCCTGGACCGAAAAGGCCAAAAAGCCTCCTTTTATGCCAAGCCCTGGCACATGCCCGTGAATAAAGCACACATATTTGCTATCCCCATGCACGGGAGAAGTGGAAGAATGTGAAATGGGATGAATTTTGTCCGTGGTCCATTCTGTGTGTGAAAAAGCTAGCATAAACTGACGCATTTGTTAAAAAAAAAGCTAATTTTATTTTGTTCTATCTTATTCAAGAAACTTTCAGAAGAAAACTGGACTGTCTAAAAATATGATAAACCACTTGAAGGAAACCTTGTGGGGTCTACTTGTGTGAATGAAGTCATTTATGGGGTGATTCTAATGTTTCAGCAGCATTACACCCCCAAGAAAACAGTATGCTGCTATAAAATCAAATGCAGAATTCCTGGACCAAAAAGCCTCCTTTTATGCCAAGGCACATGCCCGCACAGTTAATAAGGCACACATATTTGGTATCCCCATGCACGGGAGAAGTGGAAGAATGTGAAAGGAGATGAATTTTGGCCGTGGTCTATACCGTGTGTGAAAAATGCTGGCATAAACCGAGGCATTTGTTAAAAAAAAAGTTGATTTTATTTTGTTCCATCTTATTCAAGAAACTTTCAGAAGAAAACTGGACTTGCTAAAAATATGATAAACCCCTTGAAGGAAACCTTGTGGGGTCTACTTGTGTGAATCAAGTCATTTATGGGGTGTTTCTAATGTTTCAGCAGCATTACGCCCCCAAGAAAACAGTATGCGGCTATAAAATCAAATGCAAAATTCCTGGACCGAAAAGGCCAAAAAGCCTCCTTTTATGCCAAGCCCTGGCACATGCCCGCACAGTGAATAAGGCACACATATTTGGTATCCCCATTCACGGAGAAGTGGAAGAATGTGAAAGGAGATGAATTTTGGCCGTGGTCTATACCGTGTGTGAAAAATGCTAGCCTAAACTGACGCATTTGCTAAAAAAAAGCTGATTTTATTTTTTTCCATCTTATTCAAGAAACTTTCAGAAGAAAACTGGACTTGCTAAAAATATGATAAACCCCTTGAAGGAAACCTTGTGGGGTCTACTTGTGTAAATGAAGTAATTTATGGGGTGTTTCCAATGTTTCAGCAGCATTACGCCCCAAGAAAACAGTATGCTGCTGTAAAATCAAATGCAGAATTCCTGGACCGAAAAGGCCAAAAAGCCTCCTTTTATGCCAAGCCCTGGCACATGCCCGCACAGTGAATAAGGCACACATATTTGGTATCCCCATGCACGGGAGAAGTGGAAGAATGTGAAAGGAGATTAATTTTGTCCGTGGTCCATACTGTGTGTGAAAAATGCTAGCATAAACTGACGCAATTGCTAAATTCTTGAATTTTTTTCCAATTTTGCCCACTTAGAGAAAAAAATAAAAATGATATATACTGACAAATGCCACTAAAACAAAGCCCTATCTGTCCTTTAAAAAGAGTGTAAAATTCAAAGATGAACTTTATTCACCTGCAGAGTTATAGTCATCTAAAGAAGCGCATAGCAAAATTGTGAAATTTGCTCTGGTCATTTAGCTGTAAAACAGTCTAGTCCTTAACCGGTTAAAATTTATCATACATCCCTTGGTTTATAATTTACCCCAATTTTACTTACCCTGATGCACAGCTTATCCCCCTCATCTTTCCCTTCTGAGCCCTGCTGTGTGCCCAGGCAGCTGATAACAGCCACATTGAGGGTATTGCCGTACTTGTGAGAGCCAACATTACAGTTTATGGGGTGTATGTCTCCGGTCAAAATGCTCACTACACCTCTAGATGAATGCCTCAAGGGTGTAGTTTTTAAAACAGGGTCACTTCTTGTGGGTTTCAACTGTACTGGTACCTCAGGGGCTTCTGCATACATGACTTCGTACCTGAAAATCCCCAGTAGGCCAAATGGTGGTCCTTTCGTTCTGAGCCCTCCCATGGGCCCAAACGGCAGTTTATCACCACAAATCGGGTATTGCTGCACTCAGGACAAATTGCGCAACAGAATGGGGTATTTTATTTCTTGTGAAAATAAGAAATTTTCAGCCAAAACTACATATTATTGGAAAAATTTATTTTGTTTTAATTCCCAGCCCAATTCAAATAAGTTCTGTGAAAAAACTATTGGGTCAAAATTGTCACAACACCCATAAATGAATTCCTTGAGGGATGTCGTTTCCAAAATGGGGTCACTTCTGGTGGGTTTCCATTGCTTTGATACCTCTGGGGCTCTGCAAATGCGACATGGCACCCAAAAACCAATCCAGCAAAATCTGGACTCCAAAGAACAAATAGCGCTCCTCTCCTTCTGAGCCCTCCCATGGGCCCAAACGGCAGTTTATCACCACAAATGGGGTATTACCGCACTTAGGACAAATTGGGCAACAAAATGTAGTATTTTATTTCTTGTGAAAATAAGATTTTTTGAGCTAAAACGACATATCATTGGAAAAATTTTTTTTTTTTTAAAATTCCCAGCCCAATTCAAATAAGTTCTGGGAAGAAACTATGGTGTCTAAATGGTCACATTACCCATAAATGAATTCCTTGAGTGGTGTAGTTTCCAAAATGGGGTCACTTCTAGTGGGTTTCCATTGCTTTGATACCTCTGGGGCTCTGCAAATGCGACATGGCACCCGAAAACCAAACCAGCAAAATCTGCACTCCAAAGAACACACAGCGCTCCTTCCCTTCTGAGGCCTCCCATTGGCCCAAACGGCAGTTTATCGCCGCAAATGGGGTATTGCTGCACTCAGGAAAAATTGGGCAACAAAATTGGGTATTTTGTTCCCTGTGAAAATAAGAAATTTTGATAAAAAAATGATATATTATTGGAAAAAATGTCATTTTCTTTCATTTCACAGCCCAATTCAAATAGGTGCTGTGAAAAAACTGTGTGGTCAAAATTGTAACAACAACCATATTTGAATTCCTTGAGGTGTGTAGTCTCCAAAATGTGGTCACTTCTGGTGGGTTTCCATTGCTTTGATACCTCTGGGGCTCTGCAAATGTGACATGGCACCCGAAAACCAATCCAGCAAAATCTGGACTCCAACAAACACATAGCGCTCTTTTCCTTCTGAGCCCTCCCATGGGCCCAAACTGCAGTTTATTACCACAAATGGGGTATTGCCGCTCTCAGGACAAATTGGGCAACAAAATGGGGTATTTCTTTCCCTGTGAAAATAAGACATTTTAATCACAAATGACATCTTGTTGGAAAAAATTTAATTTTTTTAATTTCACAGCCCAATTCAAATAGGTGCTGTGAAAAAACTGTGCTGTCAAAATGGTAACAACAACCATAAATGAATTCCTTGAGGGGTGCAGTTTCCAAAATGGGGTCACTATTTGGGGATTCCTACTGTTTTGGCACCTCAACACCTCTTCAAACCTGGCATGCTGCCTAAAATATATTCTAATAAAAAGAGGCCTCAAAATGCACTAGGTGCTTCTTTGCTTCTGGGGCTTGTGTTTTAGTCCACGAGAGCACTAGAGCCACATGTGGGACATTTCTAAAAACGGCAGAATTTGGACAATACATATTTAGTAGTATTTCTCTGGTAAAACCTTCTGTGTTACAGAATTTTTTTTAAATAAAATTGAAATTCAGCAAGAAAAATGAAATTTGCAAATGTCACCTCCTCTTTGCTTTAATTCTTGTGAAATGCCTGAAGGATTAAAAAACGTTCTAATTCTGTTTTGAATACTTTGAAGGGTCTAGTTTTTAAAATGGGGTGTTTTATCAGGGTTTCTAATACATAGGCCCCTCAAAGCCACTTCAGAACTGAATAGGTACCTAAAAAAAAAGGCTTTTGAAATTTGCTTAAAAATATGAGAAATTGCTGTTTATGTTCTAAGCCTTGTAACGTCCAAGAAAAATAAAAGAATGCTCAAAAAACAATGCCAATCTAAAGTAGACATATGGGAAATGTGAACTAGTAACTATTTTGGGTGGTATAACCGTCTGTTTTACAAGCAAATGCATTTAAATTCTGAAAAATTCTATTTTTTCAAAATTTTCTCTCAATTCTGCAATTTTTCACCAATAAACACTGAATATATCGACCAAATTTTACCACGAACATGAAGCCCAATGTGTCACGAGAAAATAATATCAGAAGCGCTTGGATAGGTTTAAGCATTCCAACGTTATTACCACATAAAGTGAAATATGTCAGATTTGAAAAATGGGCTCTGAGCCTTAAGGCCAAAACAAGCCTGCGTCCTTAACCCCTTAAGGACGCAGCCTTGTTTTGGCCTTAAGGCTCAGAGCCCATTTTTCAAATCTGACATATTTCACTTTATGTGGTAATAACGTCGGAATGCTTAAACCTATCCAAGCGATTCTGAGATTATTTTCTCGTGACACATTGGGCTTTATGTTAGTGGTAAAATTTGGACGATATATTCAGTGTTTATTGGTGACAATTTGCAAAATTTAGGGAAAATGTATAAAAAATAGAATTTTTCAGAATTTTAATGCATCTGCTTGTAAAACAGACGGTTATACCACCCAAAATAGTTGCTAGTTCACATTTCCCATATGTCTACTTTAGATTGGCATCGTTTTTTGAACATTATTTTATTTTTCTTGGATGTTACAAGGCTTAGAACATAAACAGTAATTTCAAAAGCCTTTTTTTTAAGGTACCTCTTCAGTTCTGAAGTGGCTTTGAGGGGCCTATGTATTAGAAACCCTGATAAAACACCCCATTTTAAAAACTAGACCCCTCAAAGTATTCAAAACAGCATTTAGAAAGTTTTTTAACCCTTCAGGCATTTCACAGGAATTAAAGCAAACTGGAGGTGAAATTTGCAAATTTCATTTTTCTTGCTGAATTTCAATTTTATTCAATTTTTTTTGTGTAACACGGAAGGTTTTACCAGAGAAACACTACTAAATATGTATTGTCCAGATTCTGCCGTTTTTAGAAATGTCCCACATGTGGCTCTAGTGTGCTCATGGACTAAAACACAAGCCCTAGAAGCAAAGAAGCACCTACTGCATTTTGAGGCCCCTTTTTTATTAGAATATATTTTAGGCAGCATGCCAGGTTTGAAGAGGTGTTGAGGTGCCAAAACAGTAGGAATCCCCCAATAGTGACCCCATTTTGGAAACTACACCCCTCAAGGAATTAATTTATGGCTGTTGTTATCATTTTGACCACACAGTTTTTTCACAGCACCTATTTTAATTGGGCTGTGAAATTTAAAAAATGAAATTTTTTCCAATAAGATGTAATTTATGATCAAAATTTCCTATTTTCACAGGGAACAAAATACCCCATTTTGTTGCCCAATTTGTCCTGAGAGCGGCAATACCCCATTTGTGGCGATAAACTGCCGTTTGGGCCCATGGGAGGGCTCAGAAGGAAAGGAGCGCTATGTGTTTGTTGGAGTCCAGATTTTGCTGGATTGGTTTTCGGGTGCCATGGCGCATTTGCAGAGTCCCAGAGGTATCAAAGCAATGGAAACCCACCAGAAGTAACCCCATTTTGGAAACTACACCCTTCAAACAATTCATTTATGGGTAATGTGACTATTTAGACCCCATAGTTTCTTTACAGAACTTATTTGAATTGGGCTGGGAATTTTTTAAAAAATAATTTTTTCCAATAATATGTAGTTTTAGCTCAAAATTTCTTATTTTCACAAGAAATAAAATACTCCATTTTGTTGCCCAATTTGTCCTGAGTGCAGCAATACCCCATTTGTGGTGATAAACTGCCGTTTGGGCCCATGGGAGGGCTCAGAAGGAAAGGAGCGCTATGTGTTTGTTGGAGTCCAGATTTTGCTGGATTGGCTTTCGGGTGCCATGTCGCATTTGCAGAGCCCCAGAGGTATCAAAGCAATGGAAACCCACCAGAAGTGACCCCATTTTGGAAACTACACCCCTCAAGGAATTTATTTATGGTTGTGGTTATCATTTTGACCACACAGTTTTTTCACAGCACCTATTTGAATTGGTCTGTGAAATAAATAAAATTAAATTTTTTTCCAATAAGATGGCATTTTTTATCAAAATGTCTTACTTTCACAGGGAACAAAATACCCCATTTTGTTGCCCAATTTGTCCTTAGTGCGGCAATACCCCATTTGTGGTGATAAACTGCCATTTGGGCCCATGGGAGGGCTCAGAAGCAAAGGAGTGCTATGTGTTTGTTGGAGTCCAGATTTTGCTGGATTGGTTTTCGGGTGCCATGTCGCATTTGCAGAGCCCCAGAGGTATCAAAGCAATGGAAACCCACCAGAAGTGACCCCATTTTGGAAACTACACCCCTCAAGGAATTCATTTATGGGTGTTGTGACAATTTTGTCCAGCTATACGTAGCTATTAAAGTTTATAATTCTTTTCATATATTAGTGGTGGCTGGGAAATTGGGTCTGGCTGTTGCAGGCAGCTCTTTCTGTGTTTATGTATATTGTGCCCGCCAGCTACCAAGGGTCACATCCTTGTTCGTTTTGTGACAATTTTGACCCCACAGTTTTTTCACAGAACTTATTTGAATTGGGCTGGGAATTAAAACAAAATTATTTTTTCCAATAATATGTAGTTTTGGCTGAAAATGTCTAATTTTCACAAGAAATAAAATACCCCATTCTGTTGCCCAATTTGTCCTGAGTGCGGCAGTACCCCATTTGTGGTGATAAACTGCCGTTTGGGCCCATGGGAGGGCTCAGAAGGAAAGGACCACCATTTGGCCAACTGGGGAATTTTTGGTGCAAAGTCATGTATGCAGAAGCCCCTGAGGTACCAGTACAGTTGAAACCCCCAAGAAGTGACCCCGTTTTAAAAACTACACCCTTGAAGCATTCATCTAGAGGTGTAGTGAGCATTTTGACCGCAGACATACACCCCATAAACTGTAATGTGGGTTCTCACGGGTACGTCAATACCCTACATGTGGCTGTTATCAGCTGCCTGGGCACGCAGCAGGGCTCAGAGTGGAAAGACGAGGGGGGATAAGCTGTGCGGAGTGCATCAGGGTAAGTAAAACTGGGGTAGATTAAAAATCATGGGATGTATGATAAATTTTGAAGCTCTCTTTCATACGGAGCCTTAGTTTTTCGGGACACGTGTCACATTGATATATTGTGTCCTTCCTTATCCCCCTCTTATAGCAGACTTTGTACCTCTTTTGACTTTTTCCTTTCTTGCCAGTTTGGGGAACTTCTCCTGGAAAGTGTTGCCCTAGTACGATGTGTGTGGCCTCGCCTCCAGAAGTACTGGGTGCCCCCCCCTTCTTGGTCCATAAAAATTAGTTTCTTGATACCCACCTCTTGAAATTCCAGGAAAGTTCCCGTCTGGCCTGTACATTGATGTAGCACGTACGCATTGTACAATGCCATCTGTATGATGTGCCCGGCCAGCTTCTTATACCACACCGCATGGCGCTGTAGGGCTTCAGAACTTGATCTGACAAGTCCACCCCTCTCATGTACCTATAGTCCAGGATGCAGTCTGGTTTGGGGGTCTCTGTACTGGTACCTCGTACAGGTACATGGGTACTGGTGTGACATCTCTCTTGTCCTTGTACTTGACACACAATATATAATTAGTCATGTCCCCTATACCTCACATGTGCACTATACACAGTACTTTATTATTTATTATTACTACACATTTACTTCCATGCCCAACACACCACTCCCCTCAAGGTTAGTGGGAGTGGCTATCATTATTTAAACACACCTGGGCACTTCCCATCAACAGCATTCTCTGACCTGGTTGCGTCCTGTTTGGAACGGGTATTTTACCCACCACCTAATCTGTGAGTATGGCCTTTTTCTGTGGTTTTAATTATATTCTATGTCCCAATTTTTTGTATATCTTAGATTTTGGAACGAAAAGTTCCAGGTAGGGACTCGCAAGTGTGGGGATCCGTGACGTGGATTGCGAGCTTGCGTTTTTTTGGCCAAAACAACAACTAATACCCCATGTTTTCTCATGGTTACTTACATTGTATATACTTTTTTTCAGGACGCGCCCAGGTCTTATGATGCTGGGATAGCCTGGTGTGCGGATGTTTGGCACTGCATGCAGGGCAGCCCGCTCTCTTACAATATGGGCGTTATAAATAGGCTGCTATTCGGCGATATATGCTGTGCCTCACTATCCAAACACTATGCCTCCATGTTTACACACTACACTCACGTTTTTGTTTCACTCACAGCCCTGATCTCTACACACTACACTTAGTCATGTCCCCTATACCTCACATGTGCACTATACACAGTACTTTATTATTTATTATTACTACACATTTACTTCCATGCCCAACACACCACTCCCCTCAAGGTTAGTGGGAGTGGCTATCATTATTTAAACACACCTGGGCACTTCCCATCAACAGCATTCTCTGACCTGGTTGCGTCCTGTTTGGAACGGGTATTTTACCCACCACCTAATCTGTGAGTATGGCCTTTTTCTGTGGTTTTAATTATATTCTATGTCCCAATTTTTTGTATATCTTAGATTTTGGAACGAAAAGTTCCAGGTAGGGACTCGCAAGTGTGGGGATCCGTGACGTGGATTGCGAGCTTGCGTTTTTTTGGCCAAAACAACAACTAATACCCCATGTTTTCTCATGGTTACTTACATTGTATATACTTTTTTTCAGGACGCGCCCAGGTCTTATGATGCTGGGATAGCCTGGTGTGCGGATGTTTGGCACTGCATGCAGGGCAGCCCGCTCTCTTACAATATGGGCGTTATAAATAGGCTGCTATTCGGCGATATATGCTGTGCCTCACTATCCAAACACTATGCCTCCATGTTTACACACTACACTCACGTTTTTGTTTCACTCACAGCCCTGATCTCTACACACTACACTTAGTCATGTCCCCTATACCTCACATGTGCACTATACACAGTACTTTATTATTTATTATTACTACACATTTACTTCCATGCCCAACACACCACTCCCCTCAAGGTTAGTGGGAGTGGCTATCATTATTTAAACACACCTGGGCACTTCCCATCAACAGCATTCTCTGACCTGGTTGCGTCCTGTTTGGAACGGGTATTTTACCCACCACCTAATCTGTGAGTATGGCCTTTTTCTGTGGTTTTAATTATATTCTATGTCCCAATTTTTTGTATATCTTAGATTTTGGAACGAAAAGTTCCAGGTAGGGACTCGCAAGTGTGGGGATCCGTGACGTGGATTGCGAGCTTGCGTTTTTTTGGCCAAAACAACAACTAATACCCCATGTTTTCTCATGGTTACTTACATTGTATATACTTTTTTTCAGGACGCGCCCAGGTCTTATGATGCTGGGATAGCCTGGTGTGCGGATGTTTGGCACTGCATGCAGGGCAGCCCGCTCTCTTACAATATGGGCGTTATAAATAGGCTGCTATTCGGCGATATATGCTGTGCCTCACTATCCAAACACTATGCCTCCATGTTTACACACTACACTCACGTTTTTGTTTCACTCACAGCCCTGATCTCTACACACTACACTTAGTCATGTCCCCTATACCTCACATGTGCACTATACACAGTACTTTATTATTTATTATTACTACACATTTACTTCCATGCCCAACACACCACTCCCCTCAAGGTTAGTGGGAGTGGCTATCATTATTTAAACACACCTGGGCACTTCCCATCAACAGCATTCTCTGACCTGGTTGCGTCCTGTTTGGAACGGGTATTTTACCCACCACCTAATCTGTGAGTATGGCCTTTTTCTGTGGTTTTAATTTTTTTTATTGACACACAATATGTTGCTGCTAGATTGTGCCCTGCTCTCACCCCTTCTATGAGCGTTTGCCCTGCAGAGTCTTAGGGAGGCCTCTCAGATTTCTTCTAGCAGTGCCGCATGCCGCAGGACTTCTGGAAGCGAGGCAGTTGAAGAGTGGGACGCTGGTATAAAAATTATCCAGGTAGAGGTGGTAACCCTGGTCCAGCAGTGGGTGCACCAAATCCCACACAATTTTTGCATTAACTCCCAGTAAGGGGGGGGGGGGGCATTCTGGGGGCTGAATACTGGTGTCCTTCCCTTCATATATCCTAAATTTGTAGGTATACCCTGATGCACTCTCGCACAGATTATACATCTTCACGCCATACCTTGCCCTCTTACCCGGCAGATACTGGCGGAATTGAACCCTCCCTTTAAAATGTACCAAGGACTCATCAATAGAAATACACTTCTCGGGGGTGTATGCTTGGGAAAACCGGGCACTGAAACGGTCTAATAGGGGTCTCCATTTATACAAACGGTCAAAACTGGGGTCATCTCGGGGTGGGCACGGCTCATTATCAGTATAATGTAAGAAGCGAAGTATTGCTTCATTTATTAATTTTTTTAGGTTCCAGTTCAGTTCTGAAGTTGCTTTGAGGGGCCCATATATTAGAAACCCCTATCAAATACCCTATTTTAGAAACTAGACCCCTCAAAGTATTCACAACAGCATATAGAAAGTTTATAAACCCTTTAGGTGTTTCACAGGAATTTTGAGCAAAGTAGAGGTGAAATCTACTTTTTTTTTTGTCAGAAAATCCTTTTTATACCACTTTTTTTTATAACACAAAAGGTTTTACCAGAGAAACGCAACTTAATACTTATTGCCCAGATTCTGCAGTTTTGAGAAATATCCCACATGTGGCCCTAGTGCGGTAATGGACTGAAGCACCGGCCTCCGAAGCAAAGGAGCACCTAGTGGATTTTGAGCCCTCCTTTTTATTAGGCACCATGTCCGGTTTGAAGAGGTCTTGTGCTGCCAAAACAGTGGAAAACCCCCAACAGCATTTTGGAAACTAGACCCCTTGAGGAATCCATTGTAGTTTTCTTGGGGTGCATGCGACTTTTTGATCAGTTTTTATTCTATTTTTAAGTGGCGCGGTTACTAAAAAACAGCAATTCTACTATTGTTTTTTTATTAAAATTTTTTTACAGCGTTCACCGTGCGCTATAAATGACATATTCACTTTATTCTGCGGGGGGATACGATTACGGCAATACCAGATGTTTATAGTTTTTTTAATGTCTTATGGCGTTTGCACAATAAAATACGTTTTGTAAAAAATCATTCACTTTTTGTGTAACCTTATTCTAAGAGCCATAACGTTTTTATTTTTCCATCAATAAAGCCGTGCGAGGACTTATTTTTTGCGTAACGAACTGTAGTTTACATCAATACAATTTTTAGGTACATGCGACTTTTTGATCTCTTTTTATTCCATTTTTTGCGAGGTGAAGTGACCAAAGAATTGTGATTCTGGGACGGTTTATTATTATTTTATTTTACGGCGTTCACCGCGCGGGATAAATAATAAAATAATTTTGTAGTTCAGGCCGTTACGGACGCGGCGATACCAATTATGCATAGTTTATTTGTTTGTTTATTTATTTTTATTAATAATAAAGGACTGATAAGGGAAAAGGGGGGATTTTTACTTTTAATACTTTTAACCCCTTAATGACCGGGCCATTTTGCACGTTAATGACCAAGGATTATTTTTTGTTTTTTCACGGTCGCATTCCAAGAGTCGTAACTCTTTTTTTATTCCGTCGACATAGCCGTATAAGGGCTTGTTTTTTGCGGGACGAGTTGTATTTTGTAATTGTACCATTTTTAGACGCTTATAACATATTGATTAACTTTTATTAACTTTATTTTAGGAGAGAATTGAAAATAAGCAGCTATTCCAGCATTAATTTTCACGTTATAAATTTACACCGTTTACTATGCAGCATAAATAACATGTTAACTTTATTCTATGGGTCGGCACGATTACGGGGATACCAAATATGTAAAGGTTTTATATGTTTTCCTACGTTTGCACAATAAAAAGCCTTTTAGAAAAAAATTACTTGTTTTTGCATCGCCGCATTCCAAGAGACGTAACGTTTTTATTTTTCCGTCGATGTGGTCGTATGTGGGCTTGATTTTTGCGGGACAATGTGTAGTTTTCGTTAGTACTATTTTGGGGTACATAGGACTTATAGATTAACTTTTATTTTATTTTTTATGGGGGGAATGGGAGAAAAGAGAGAATTTTGACGTTGTTTTTTGCGTTTTCTTTGGACGCCGTTCATCCGGCGGTTTAATTAATATGTTCATTTTATTGGTCAAGATGTTACGATCGCGGTGATACCATATATGTGTATGTGTGATTTGTTTTGACCATTTTACTAAATAAAACCACTTTTTGGGCCAAAAAAGTAGTTTTATTTGACTTTGACTGTAATTTTTTTTTTTTTTTTTTAACAAACTTTATTTAACTGTTTTACATTTTTTTTTTTAGTCCCACCAGGGGACTTCACTATGCGATGTGCCGATCGCATATATAATGCTTTGGTATACTTCGTATACCAAAGCATTATTGCCTGTCAGTGTTAGGCTGGGTTCACACGTGGCGGAATTTCACTTAAATTCCGCTGCGGACACTCCGCAGCGTTAATCCGCAGCGGAGCCGTTTGTCCATTGACTTACACTTTAATTTAGCAGTGTTCGTTTAGACGAGGCGTAAAATTCCGCTGCGGAGCATAGGCTGCGGAGCGGAATTTGGTGTCCTCAGCATGCTCTGTCTGTTGCGGAGCAGTGGCGGACTCATGGCGGAATTTCTCCATTGACTTCAATGGAGATTCTAATTTCCGCAATGAAGTCCGCAGCTGTCATGCACATGTTATGTGTGCTGCGGATCCGTCTTGCTTTTTTAACTTGACATTTCTTCATTCTGGCTGGACCTATGTATTTCTAGGTCTACAGCCAGACTGAGGAAGTCAATGGGGCTCCCGTAATGACGGGAGCGTTGCTAGGAGACGTCAGTAAATAGTCACTGTCCAGGGTGCTGAAAGAGTTAAGCGATCGGCAGTAACTGTTTCTGCACCCGGGACAGTGACTACCGATCCCAATATACAGCAACCTGTCAAAAAAAATGAAGTTCATACTTACCGAGAACTCCCTGCTTCTGTCTCCAGTCCGGCCTCCCAGGATGACGTTTCAGTCTAAGTGACGGCTGCAGCCAATCACAGGCTAATAACAGGCTGCAGCGGTCACATGGACTGCCGCGTCATCCAGGGAGATCGGCCTGGATGCCGAAGGAGGGACGCGTCACCAAGACAACGGGCGGTAAGTATGAATTTCTTTGACTTTCACAAGGGAAAGTGCTGTCCCTTCTCTCTATCCTGCACTGATAGGGAGAAGGGAAGTACTTTTACCGCAGTCCGCAGCAGCTAGTCCGCATCAATTTACTGCACATTTTGTGCAGATCCGCAGCAGAATCTGCAACGCAGATTCTGTGCGGCATTGATGCGGACAGTTGCGGAGGAAATCCGCCACGTGTGGTCATGCCCTAAAACTGACCGGCAACCTATTAGGTCATGCCTCCGGCATCGCCTAACAGGCAGATGCTGAAGACAGACCTGGGGGTCTTTGTTAGACCCCCGGCTGTCATGGAAACCTGACGGCGACCCGCGATTTGTTTGCGGGGGCGCCGATCGGGTGACAGAGGGAGCTCCCTCCCTCTGTCAAACACATTAAATGCTGCTGTCACTATTGACAGCGGCATTTAATGGGTTAAACTGCCGGAATCGGCGTGCGCTTCGATTCCGGCAGTTGCAGCAGGAGCCAGGCTGAGTATAACAGCCGTGCTCCTGCCGCTGATCGCGTGGGTACACTGGCAGTACCCGCGCCATCACAGGACGGATATATCCGTCCTCCTGCGCGAACTAGCAGCTGCAGAGGACGGATATATCCGTCCTTCGGCGTTAAGGAGTTAAATCTTTTATTTTCTTATTTTTACACATCTTTTTTTAACTTTTTTTTTAACTTTTTTACTTTGTCCCACTAGGGGACTTGAGGGCAGGAGGCCCTGATCGCTATTCTAATGTATGTAGTGCAGTGTATTAGAGCTGTCAGCTACTCACTGACAGCAAGCATAGTGGGTCCTGACTTCGTCAAGACCCACTAGGCTTCCGTCGATGGCATAGCCGGACGCCATTGTTTGGTGTCCGGTTGCCATAGTCACCATCGCCGGCCGCTATCGTGTAGCAGGCCGGCGATGGCAGCTTAACCCCTAAAAAGCCGTGATCGCTATTGAACACGGCTTTTCAGGGGTTAATCAGCTGGGACACAGCGATCGGTCCCCGCTGTAGGAGCTGTGACAGCTGCTGTACGAGACAGCAGCTGTCACAGCTCCTGTATGTGTCGGGAGGACGGCCGAAACGGCCGTTACTCCCGAGAAGTACTATTCCGTCATGGAGCGCGAACAGGGCGCTTTCCATGACGTAATAGTACGTCAATGAGCGTTAAGGGGTTAAGGACACAGCCTGTTTTGGCCGCTTCGTTTTAGCAATTGGTGGGGGTCTCAGTGCTCGGACCCCCACCAACCAAAACTTCTGACATGTCACTTTGACATGTCAGAAGTTTGTCGAACGTTTAGCTACTCTTTAATAGAAGCACATAGATGGTCTTCATTAGGCACCCGGGGGGGGGGGGGGGGGGGTGAGCTGTTTGAGTTTGTCAAACGTTTAGTTACTCTTTAACCCCTTAAGGAAGGACACAGCCTGTTTTGCCATTAAGGACAGAGCCAATTTTTTAAAATCTGACTTGTATCGCTTTATGTGGTAATAACTTGGGAATGCTTCTATGTATCAAAGCGATTCTGAGATCGTTTTCTCGTGACACAATGTACTTTGTGTTAGTGATAAAATTTTGTCGATTTATTCAGTGATTATTTGTGAAAAACACCAAAATTCTGAGGAAATTTGCAAAAATTAGCATTTTTCTAAATTTGAATGTATTTGCTTGTAAGACAGATATAAATACCACACAAGATAGTTACTAGTTAACATTTCACATATGTCTACTTTATGTGACCCCATTTTGGAAACTTCACCCCTCAAGGAATATTTCTCGGGGTATAGTTAGCAGTTTGACCCCACACGGTTTTTGCAGAATTTATTGGAATTATGCTGTGAAATTGAAAAACTAGATTTTTTTCTCATAAAATGCAGTTTTAGTTCATATTTTTTCATTTTCACTATAGATAAAGGAGAAAAAGCACCCCACCATTTGTAAAACAAACACTTCTGAGCACGTCAATACCCAATAGGTGGTGGTAAACTGCTGTTTGGACACACGGCAGGGCTTAGAAAGGAAGGAGCAGTACAGTTAACATGACGTTTTTACCGCATGATGAGCGCCGTAAAAATTAAACGCCAATGACAATGGAGGAATTACTATCGTAGTATAACGTACAAGAATAATGTAGTTTGCTGCAATTCTAAGAATTTTTCTCTTCCGTCCTCTTACTGGGTTAGATTCTAAGGTTAGGTGCAATGAATGAAATATAAGAGTGAGTGAATAAAAATGTATATTGTATGAGAGTGAAATTACCATTATAGTTAGTCTGAGATTTATATGGAGATATGTACACAAAGACAGTCATAAGCAATACATTTTTCATAGACACTTTTTCCTTATCATTAACAATAATTACATTACACATTATAGTTACCATACATGGGCTTTCCACACACTCCAGTAAGTCTCCTCTCCAGCATGTCCCTTCAAGTATCCCTCCCCAAGTGGCCTCCCAAGTGGCTCCTAGTGCCCCCCAAGTGCCCTATTGCGTCCCAAGTGCCCTAGTGCCTCCAAAATCCCTCCTCATGGGTCATGCTTGGGTTTTTTATACCCCTTTGTCTGCCCCTCTTGGAGACACATAGTCTGACCTTCCTGATCAAAGAACTTCCTCCTCCCTGATAGAGCTGGTGCCACTATAAATGTCCCCTTTACCCATCTCTGCCATGTGCCCCTGATAGAGCTGGTGCCACTATAAATGCCACCTTATCCATCTCCGCCGTGTTCCCCTGATAGAGCTGCTATAACTTTAAATGCCCCCTTTACCCTTCTCTTCCGTGTGCCTTTATTAGAGCTAGTGCCACTTGAAATGCCCCCTTTACCCATCGCCGCCATGTGCCACAGATAAAGCTGGTGCTACTATAAGTGGCCCCATCACCTATCACTGTCATGTGCCCCTGATAGATCTTGTGCAACTGTAAAATGCCAACTCTCTCATCAACATAATAAGAAAAAAAAAGTTAAGTCTTTTGTCTTGTAGTGGAAGGAGCTGCTGGGATCAGTTCCGCTGTGAATTTACCAAAAAGGGTCAAAGTAAAGATGCTTTACCAAGGAAAAGGGCTTAGATATACAACAAACAATTATTGTCTCTCAAGAAAGTTTTGGCTCTACGGCCATGTTTAATTTCTATATTTCAAATTTTCCGCTTATAAGGCAGAACAGTAAAAAAAAGCTTTATTTAACATCTAAATATAACAATGTAATACAGGGATAAAAAAATTAGTCATACAATAATGACAAATTGGCGTCAGCCTGTGGGGAAAAATCATAATATCGACAAGTGTATAAGAGCAAATATACAATAAAGTGGTACACATATTAAAGCATGGACATGGCGCTGGTACAAAATACCATGCACTAAAAGTGGTAAAGTAAGATAGATTGAATAAGGAAAAACATACCCATGATAAGGTTCCTCCACAGTATGACACCACCCCTAGGTGTCTACCAATTTATTGTATATTTGCTCTTATACACTTATGACTAATTTTTTATCCCTATATTACATTTTGATATGAAATAAAGCTTTTTCTATTTTTCTAAATAAGTTGTGTACTATTGCTGACGTTTTTAGACGCAAGGGTCCTGGACTGCCTGATCCAGAGCACACAGGAATATTCTGCTAAGACTTTACTTCATAGCCTGGCACCCTACCTGCGTCAGGCTCTGGCAGAACGGAGACTATGCACTCAGGCAAACATGATGACCCTGAGTCTGTAGTGCCGACAAACGATCCTCAGCATTTCCAGGCACTGTGTAGCGTCCATGGCTGCAGACCGTCAGGATTACGCACCCCACGGTGGCCGCATCCATGGATCTGTAAGCGCTGGCCCATATCTCCTCCCCAGGAGACGACAGCGCTCACTTCCGCTCCGGTCCGATGTGTCCCGTAGGGTGCACGCACACGCTTGTGCCTGGCCTTAAAGGGCCAGCGCGCGCACATGGGAATCATCATCACTTAGCCCATGATCACCCTGGACTATAAGAAGGGCCCTGCACCTTTGCTCATTGCCTGAGCGTTGTTAGTATTCCCATGTTAGTCTTTGCAAATGGTCCCTTAGTGTTTGCCCTGCTCCAGTTGTTCCCGTGGCCTGCTGCCTGTTTCCTGTATCCCGTGCTGTGTCCTTGTTCCTGAGCCTGTTAGTGATTGGAGTTGTGTTCTGCTGCTCTTGCTGTCATCCACCACGTCTGGTGCATCCTACTGCACCTGCTGTCATTCGCCACATCTGGCGCAACCCGCTGTCATCCGTGCTGAAGCCTCTGCCACTGTCTGGACTATTCAGGTACCCTTGTGCTGGACTTTGTATTGCTTGGCTGCTCTGTTGTTTGGCCAGCTGCCTCCCAGCTACGGCGTTGCGGCCTAGAGGGTACACATACCCACAGACCGTGACACACTGGATCAGTGGTGCAGCAAAGCTGATGCCAGCAAAGCATCTTTAGACCCTCCACTGCCCTGCCTTCAATCACCTATACCTCCTGTTTCAAGGCAGCATTAATATAGGTAGATGACACCTCCCCTCCCAGGCATACTTATGGTGGTGCATATTACCACAACCAGGAATGTTATGGTCCTCCTGCCCCTGGTCCTTCATACCCCAGCCAGCCACATTACCTTTTTGGCTATCAACAGCATGGCCATAACATTGCTGATCAAAGTACTGCTGGCTCTTCCTCACTACAAAATTTTAAGTACTTGTGTTTTTTTAAATTATATATTTTTATTTAGCACCCTGTTGGTGCTTATTAGTAATTAAGCACCATGTTGGTACATTGTTTCATTTTTATTATTTAGAGTCATGTGTTGGTTCACGTAAAAAAAATAAAAAAATAAAAAATACATTTTTGGGTTAAAAAAACTCAAATTAAAAAATAACAGTCTTTTGTGACATTTATTGGTAGGGGTGGATGGAGGAGTTGGTGAGTGGACATGTGGGTGGATAGGTGAGGTGGGTGAGGAACATCATGTAGCTGTGACCTTGCAGATAAAGGACCTGCACTTTACAAATTCTCTTTGCAGTTTGGTGTGAAAACCAGTACAGCATTCTCCTTTGTAGAGAAATGACATTATTAACAACAAAATAAGTTAAACTAATTATCTGTCGAGGAGAGTCCTGCACAGGTTTTGTTTACACCCAGATACAGTTAGGTCCAAAATTATTTGGACAGTGACACAATCTTCATGATTTGGGCTCTGCATGCCCCCACATTGGATTTGAAATTACACAACTGAGATACAATTGAAGTGTAGACTTTCAGATTTCATTCAAGGGATTGAACAAAAATATCCTGTAAAACGTTTAGGAATTGCAACCATTTTTCTACACAGCCTCCTCATTTCAGGGGCTCAAAAGTAATTGGACAAATTAACTTTACTATAAATAAAATGTTTTTTTTAATACTTTGTAGAGAATCATTTGCAGGCAATGAATGCCTGAAGTCTGGAACCCATGGACATCACCAAACGCTGGGTTTCCTCCTTTGTGATGCTTTGCCAGGCCTTTACTGCAGCTGTCTTCAGTTGTTGCTTGTTTGTGGGTCATTCTGCCTTATGTTTTGTCTTAAAGAGGCTCTGTCACCACTTTATAAGTGCCCTATCTTGTACATAATGTGATTGGTGCTGTAATGTAGATTACAGCAGTGTTTTTTATTTAGAAAAACGATAATTTTTGACGGAGTTATGACCTATTTTAGCTTTATGCTAATGAGTTTCTTAATGGACAACTGGGCGTGTTTTACTTTTTGGCCAAGTGGGCGTTATACAGAGGAGTGTATGACAATGACCAATCAGTGTCATATACTTCTCTCCATTCATTTACACAGCACATAGTGATATAGCTCTTTTCTAAATAAAAAACACTGCTGTAATCTACATTACAGCGCCGATCACATCATGTACAATATAGGCCACTTATAATGTGGTGACAGAGCCTCTTTAAGCAAGTGAAATGCATGCTCGATCGGGTTGAGATCTGGTAATTGACTTGGCCATTGCAGAATATTCAACTTCTTTGCCTTAAAAAACCCCTGGGTTGCTTTCGCAGTATGTTTTGGGTCATTGTCCATCTGTACTGTGAAGCGATGTCCAATCAACCTTGCTGCATTTGGTTGAATCTGAGCAGAAAGTATATCCCTGAACACTTCAGAATTCATCCGGCTGCTTCTGTCTTCAGTCACATCATCAATAAACACTAGTGACCCAGTGCCTTTGGCAGCCATGCATGCCCATGCCATCACACTGCCTCCATCATGTTATACAGAGGATGTGTGCTTTGGGTCATGGGCCGTTCCAAGCCTTCTCCATACTTTCTTACTCCCATCATTCCGGTACAGGTTGATCTTAGTTCCATCTGTCCAAAGACTGCTGTTCCAGAACTAGGCTGACTACTTTACATGTTATTTGGCAAAGTCTAATCTGGCCTTTCTATTTTTGAGGCTGATTAATGGTTTGCACCTTGTGGTAAACCGTCTGTATTTGCTCTCATGAAGTCTTCTCTTTATGGTAGACTTAGATACTAATACACCTACTTCCAGGAGAGTGTTCTTCACTTTTATAGATGTTACATAGTTACATAGTTACATAGTTAGTACGGCTGAAAAAAGACACATGTCCATCAAGTTCAACCAAGGGACGGGAAAAGGGAAGGAAAAATGTCTACACATAGGAGCTAATATTTTTTTGTTCTAAGAAATTATCTAACCCTTTTTTAAAGCCATCTACTGTCCCTGCTGTGACCAGCTCCTGCGGTAGGCTATTCCATAGATTCACAGTTCTCACGGTAAAGAAGTCTTGTCGCCTCTGCAGCTTGAACCTTTTTTTCTCCAGACGGAGGGAGTGCCCCCTTGTTTTTTGAGCGGGTTTTACAAGGAACAGGATTTCACCATATTTTTTGTATGTGCCATTACTATATTTATATAAGTTAATCATGTCCCCCCTTAGTCGTCTTTTTTCAAGGCTAAATAGGTTTAATTCTTTCAATCTTTCCTCATAACTTAAATTCTCCATGCCCCTAATTAGCTTCGTTGCTCTTCTTTGTATTTTTTCCAACTCCAGGGCATCCTTTCTATGAACTGGAGCCCAGAACTGAACTGCATATTCTAGATGAGGCCTCACTAATGCTTTGTAAAGTGGCAATATTACATCCCTGTCCCGTGAGTCCATGCCTCTTTTAATACACGACAATATCCTGCTGGCCTTTGAAGCAGCTGATTGACACTGCATGCTGTTATTGAGTTTATGATTTACAAGAACACCCAGATCCTTCTCAACAAGTGACTACCCCAGTGTAGCTCCCCCTAGGACATATGATGCATGCAGGTTGTTGGTACCCAGATGCATAACTTTACATTTATCTACATTAAACTTCATCTGCCAAGTGGACGCCCAAACACTTAGTTTGTTTAAATCTGCCTGCAATTCATGAACATCTTCCATAGACTGAACTATATTACATAGCTTGGTGTCATCTGCAAAAATAGAAATAGTGCTATTAATCCCATCCTCTATATCATTAATAAATAAGTTGAATAATAGTGGTCCCAGCACTGAACCCTGGGGTACACCACTTATTACCGGGGACCATTCAGAGTAGGAATCATTGACCACAACTCTCTGGATACGGTCCTTGAGCCAATTCTCAATCCAATTACAAACTATATTTTCTAAACCTATAGTCCTTAATTTACCCATTAGGCGTCTATGGGGGACAGTGTCAAATGCCTTTGCAAAGTCCAAAAACACTAAATCCACAGAGGCCCCTCTGTCTAGACTTCTGCTCACCTCTTCATAAAAACAGATTAGGTTAGTTTGACAACTTCTGTCCTTAGTAAAACCGTGCTGGCTGTCACTTATAATGCTATTTATTGTCACATAATCCTGTATATAGTCCCTCAATAGCCCCTCAAACATTTTCCCCACGATGGATGTTAAGCTTACTGGTCTATAATTATCCGGGGAAGACCTAAAGCCCTTTTTTAAAATAGGCACCACATTTGCGCTGCGCCAGTCCCTTGGCACTATACAAATCACTAGAGATTCTCTGAATATTATGAAAAGGGGGACAGAAATAACTGAACTAAGCTCTTTAAGAATTCTAGGGTGTAACCCATCTGGTCCCGGGGCCTTGTGCACATTTATTTTATTAAATTTAGCTTGGACCATATCTACATTCATCCAATTCAGTATATCAACTGATATATTAACAGCACTGGCACCGGCTACATCAGCTGCTCTTTCTTCTGTTGTATATACAGAGCTAAAGAACCCATTTAGTAACTCTGCCTTCTCTTGATCCCCTGTGATCAACTCCCCATTACCATTATCTAGGTGTCCTACATGTTCAGACCTTGGCTTTTTAGCATTTATATACTTGAAGAATTTTTTGGGATTTGTTTTACTATCCTTGGCCACCTGCCTTTCATTTTGTATTTTTGCTAATTTTATTACATTTTTACAGATTTTATTAAGCTCTTTATATTTTACAAAGGCTACAGCTGTACCCTCAGATTTGTATTCTTTAAATGCCCTTTTTTTGTCGTGTATTGCCCCTTTCACAGAAGGTGTAAGCCATGTGGGGTTTAATTTGAGTCGTTTATACTTGTTACCTATAGGAATAAATTTTGCACTATAATAACTCAAAGTAGATTTGAAAATCTCCCATTTATCATTTGTTCCATTATTTGACATTAGTTCTTCCCAGTCTATATCCTGAATTGCAGCCCTCATCCTGGGGAAAATGGCTTTCTTAAAATTAAATGTTTTTGCCCTCCCAGCCTGCGTTTGTTTTTTACAGTATAGGTAAAATGTAACTATATTATGATCACTGTTACCGAGGTTTTCACGAACATTGACATTCCCAACAAGATCTGCATTATTAGAAATGACCAGATCCAACAGAGCTACACCTCTAGTCGGGTCTTCCACAAACTGGCCCATAAAATTTTCCTGCAACAGGTTGAGGAAATGTCTCCCCTTTGCAGTTGAAGCTGAAGCAGTTGTGAAGGGATTTTTCTTCACCGTGGAAAGAATTCTGCTATCATCCACCACTGTTGTCTTCTGTGGACGTCCAGGCCTTTTGGAGTTCATGAGATCACCAGTGCGCTCTTTATTTTCAAGAATGTACCAAACTGTTGATTTAGCCACTCCTAACATTTGTGCTATATATTGATTTCTTCATTTTTGTCAACCTAAGGATGGTCCGTTTCACTTGCATTGGGAGCTCCTTGACCTCATGTTTTGGGTTCACAGCAACAGCTTCCAAATGCAAATGCCATACCTGGAATCAACTCCAGACCTTTTACCTGCTTAACCCCTTGAGTACCCAGCTCATTTTGGCCTTGAGGACCAGACCCATTTTTTCAAATCTGACATGTATCACTTTATGTGGTAATAACTCTGGAATGCTTTTACCTATCCAGTGATTCTGAGATTGTTTTCTCGTGACATATTGTACTTTAGGTTAGTGCAAAAATTTGGTCGATAAATTCATTGCTTATTTGTGAAAAACACCACCATTTAGAGAAAATATGAAGAAATTATGATTTTTCCAATTTTAAATGTATCTGCTTGTAAAACAGATAGTAATACCACACAAAATAGTTACTAATTAACATCTCCCATATGTCTACTTTATGTTTGCATCGTTTTTTGAACATCCTTTTATTTTTCTATGACCTCACAAGGCTTAGAACTTTAGCAGCAATTTCTCATATTTTTAAGAAAATTTCAAAAAGCAATTTTTTCAGGGACGAGTTCAGTTCTGAAGTGGTTTTGAGTGCCCTATATATTAGAAACCCCCATAAAACACCCCATTTTGAAAACTGCACCCTCAAAGTATCCAAAACAGCATTCAGAAAGTGTTTCAACCCTTTAGGCGTTTTACAGGAATTGAAGGAAAGTAGAGCTGAAATTTTCAAATTTCATTTTTTTTTACAAAATTCATATGTAATACATTTTCTTCTGTACCACAGAAGGTTTTACCTGAGAAACGCAATTCAATATTTATTGCCCAGATTCTGCAGTTTTTAGAAATATCCCACATGTGGCCCTAGTGCGCTAATGGACTGAAACACAGGCCTCAGAAGCAAAGGAGCACCTCTTGGATTTTGGGGCCTCCATTTTTCAGAATATATTTTAGGCACCATGTCAGGTTTGAAGAGGTCTTGTGGTGCCAAAACAGTGGAAACCCCCAAAAGTGACCCTAATTTTTTAAACTACACCCCTCAGGGAATTTATCTAGGGGTATAGTTAGCATTTTGACCCCACAGGTATTTTGCTATATTTTCTGGAGTTAGTCTGTAAAAATGAAAATCTACTTTTTTTCTGGAAAAACGTAAAAATTTCTAATTTTTGCAAGAAATAAAGGAGAGAAAGCACCTCAACATTTGTAAAGCAATTTCTCTTGATTACGGAAATACCCCATATGTGGTAATAAACTGCTGTTTGGACCCACAGCAGGGCTCAGAAGGGAAGGACCCCCATTTGGATTTTGGAGCTCTGATTTTACTGGAATGGTTTTCAGTGCCGTGTCACGTTTGCAACGCCATGGAGGGACCTAAACAGTGGAATCCCCCCAAAAGTGACCCCATTTTGGAAACTATACCCCTCAAGGAATTTTTCTAGTGGTATAGTTAGCATTTTGACCCCACAGGTTTTTTGCTGAATTTATTGGAAATAGTCTGTGAAGATGAAAAGAGACTTTTTTTGGGAAAAAACACAGAATTTTCTAATTTTTATAAGGAATAAAGGAGAAAAAGCACCTCAACATTTGTAAAGCAATTTCTCCTGATTACGGTAATACCCCATATGTGGTAATAAACTGCTGTTTGGACCCACGGCAGGGCTCAGAAGGGACGGAGCACCATTTGGATTTTGCAGCTCAGATTTTGCTGAAATGGTTTCTGGGGGCCATGTCGCATTTGCAGAAGTCCCTGAAGTACCAGTACAGTAGAAATTCCCCAGATGTGATCCCAATTTGGAGACTATACCCCTGAAAGAATTAAATTAGAGGTGTAGTGAGCATTTTGAGCCCTCAGGTGTTTTATAGATTTTATTAGAATTGATCCGTGAAAATGAAAACATTTTTTTTTTCCAATAACCTGTAGTTTTAGCTCAGAATTTTTAATTTCCACAAGGAATACAGGAGAAAAGACGCCCCAAAATGTGTTACACAATTTCTCCTGATTACGGAAATACCCCATATGTGGTTGTAAACGGCTATTTGGACATACGGCAAGGGTCTAAACGGAAAAAGTGCAATTTCGTTTTTGGAGTGGAGATTTTACAAAATTAGTTTTTGACGCCATGTTGCATTGCGCTGAGGTACGAGTACAGTGAAAACTCCCGAGAAGTGACCCCATTTAGAAAACTACACCCCTCAAGGAAATTCATCTAGAAGTGTAGTGAGCATTTTGACCCCCAAAGGTTTTGCAGAAATTAGTGCACAGTGGATGTTGCAGATTGAAAATTGACATTTTCCACATATATGCTATTTCAGTGCCCAATGCGTTGGGCCCAGCTTGTACCACTGGAGACATACGCCCCATAAATTGTTAATCGGTTCTCCAGAGTACGGTAATACCCCATATGTGGTCATAAACTGCTGTTTGGGCACACTGCCAGGCCCAGAAGGAGCGCCATTTGGCTTTTGGAGCGCAGATTTTGCTTGGTAGTAGTTTTGTTTAGTGTTTTACTGGTGTTTCAGTTTATAATGTGGGGGCATATGTAAGCTGGGCGGAGTGTATAAGGGTATATGTAATATGTGCGGAGTACATCAGGGTATATGTAAGCTCTATGTAAGCTGTGCAGAGTACATCAGGGTATATGTAAGCTGGGCGGAGTACATCAGGGCATATGCAGTGGCGTAGCTATAGGGGTCGCAGCGGTCGCAACTGCGACCGGGCCCCGTAGCTAGGGGGGCCCGCAGGCCCCCCTTACCACACTAGGTTTACAATGATTGCTCTACATTACTGGGTCCCTGCTGTGGTACAAAAGAGACCCAGTAATGTAGCTTAAAGCATTGGTGGCAGCTCAGCTGTCAGAGAGTCATTGCGTGGAGGGGGAACAAGAGGGTGGAAAATGAATGATAGATGAATCCACTCATCTTACGAGACCCAGGCCCTCCCACTGTACTGTCCACCCAATCAGCTCACTTCTTGCTGTTTCCCTCTTCCTCGTGACCTGTTCAGAGGGAAAGGAATGGCTACAGCAAGAAGATGGTGTGCGTGTCTGCTGCTCCCCTGCAGTACGAGCTGCTCTCTGACCCCACAGCAGATGTAAGTAGCAACTAGTAATCCAGCTCTTAACCCCTTCACTGTGTGTGTGTGTGTGTGTGTGTGTGTGTGTGTGTGTGTGTGTGTGTGTGTGTGTGTATGTATGTCTGTCATGCTGAGCAGTCACACCTCAGGGCTGACAGTTTTAGGATAACAGACAAAGTATCTATCTATCTATCTATCTATCTATCTATCTATCTATCTATCTATCTATCTATCTATCTATCTATCTATCTATCTATTTATCTCATATCTACACTGGCGTAGCTATAGGGGTCGCAGCGGTCGCAATTGCGACCGGGCCCCGAAGCCAGGGGGGGCCCACAGCCCCCCGCACCACATCAATAAAAAGTTACTATAGAAACTCGGGCCGCGGGCCCCTGTTACTATAGTAACAGACTGACCTTACCTTCCTGGTTCCGGATCGCAGCGGAGGTCCTGACGTCACAGCGCTATGCGCCGCGCACAGCATCGAGAAGACAGAACTTCCGCCGCGGCTGAAGAGGAAGGTAAGATTAGTTTCCCTGACTGGCGGGGTCCGACTCCCGGGACCCGCCAATCAGCTGTTTTGAAGGGGTCGCAGCACTCGTACGAGAGCTGCTCCCCTTCATTCCGGTCACACTGTGAATCGGTGTCGGCGATTCACAGTGTGAGCGAGTAGTGAAATGAAGGGGAAGCAGCTCTCGTACGAGTGCTGCGGCCCCTTCAAAACAGCTGATTGGTGGGTCCCTGGAGTCGGACCCCACCAGTCAGGGCAACTAATCTTACCTTCCTCTTCAGCCGCGGTGGAAGTTCTGTCCTCTCGATGTTGTGCGCGGCGCATAGCGCTGTGACGTCAGAACCAGGAAGGTTCCAGGAGTCGGACCCAGACACATCAGCTATTGATGGCCTATCCTGAGGACAGGCCATCAATGTTTAGGGACTGCACAACCCCTTTAAGCCTACGATGTAGCAGGCTTAGAGGGCCCATGAGACAGGATCACAGATTGTGTGATCCTGTCTGCTGGGCCCTGTATCTAAGCCAATCACATGGTAGGCTTAGATATATGGCCCATGTGTGATCCTGTCTGTGGGACCCTGTATCTAAGCCTACCACACTGTCGGTTTAGATACAGGGCTCCAGCACACAGTAATCTTATACTGTATAAGATTACTGTCTGCTGGACCCTGTATCTAAGCCTACCTTGTGGTAGGCTTAGATACAGGGTCCCACAGACAGTATCACACATGGGCCCTGTATCTAAGCCTAACACATGTGTTACTAATAGTTTTTTGTGTGTTTTCTTACAGTTTCGGTCGTTGGACTACGTCGGATTCCAGGACTACTTCGATGACGGCTTTTTATATTATCAATAAAATGGTTAACGAGGGTTGTGTGTTTTTTTTTTTTATTTCAATAAAATATTTTTTCTATGTCTTTGTGTTTTTTTTTAAACTATATTACTACCGTCTTAGTAATGGCCGCCGGCTGATTGATGACGTCCATTGCTAAGGCGTGGCTTAGTGTTAGCCGGTGCAGAGGCGAACACTAACCCCCTTTATTACCCCGGTACCCACCGCCACCAGGGGTGCTGGGAAGAACCGGGTACCATGCAGTACTCGACCATCTGTAGTGATGGTCGGCCACTGGGGTGGCCGCAGGCTGGTATTATCAGGAGGGGGAAGGCCAAAAACAGTGGCCCTTCCTACCCTGGTGATGCTAGGCTGCTGCTGCTTTATTGTATCTGGCTGGTTATGAAAAATGGGGGGGACCCCACGTCATTTAAAAAAAAAAATAAAATAAAAATAATTGGAAAGAACGATGTGGGGTCCCCACCAATTTTCATAACCAGCCAGATACAACACAGCAGCAGCAGCAGCAGGCAGCATTACAAGGGTGGGAAGGGCCACTGTTTTTGGCCTTCCCCAGCCTAATACTACCAGCCTGCGGCCACCCCGGTGCCTGCCCGTCACTACAGATGGACGGGTACTGGTTCGTACCCGGCTCTTCCCAGTACTCCTGGTGGCGGTGGGTACCGGGGTAATAATGGGGGTTAGTGTTGGCCTTTGCACCTGCTAACATTAAGCCCCGCCTTAGTAATGGAGATTGTCAATCAGCCAGCGCCCATTACTAAGGCGGTGATGATAAAGTTTAAAAAGATACAAGCACATAGAAAAAATATTTTATTGAAATAAAAAAACACAACCTTCATTAACCATTTTATTGAGAATAAAAAAAACGCCGTCATTGAAGTCCTCGTATCCAAAGTCCAACAACCGACCCTGTAAAAAAACCACAAACACACAAAAATAATCAGTAACACATAAAGAAGCTAAATTATTATTCTTACCTATCCTGGGTCCAGCGCTCGAGCCGCAATGTCAGCGAGCTGGGCCCTGTATCTAATCCAATCATGTGTGATACTGTCTGCTGGGCCCTGTATCTAATCGTATCTTGTGTGATACTGTCTGCTGGGCCCTATATCTAATCCGATCATGTGTGATACTGTCTGCTGAGCCACTGTATCTAATCCTATCATGTGTGATACTGCCTTCTGAGCCACTGTATCTAATCCTATCATGTGTGGTACTGTCTGCTGAGCCACTGTATCTAATCCTATCATGTGTGATACTGTCTGCTGGGCCACTGTATCTAATCCTATCATGTGTGATACTGCCTTCTGAGCCACTGTATCTAATCCTATCATGTGTGATACTGTCTGCTGAGCCACTGTATCTAATCCTATCATGTGTGATACTGCCTTCTGAGCCACTGTATCTAATCCTATCATGTGTGATACTGTCTGCTTAGCCACTGTATCTAATCCTATCATGTGTGATACTGTCTGCTGAGCCACTGTATCTAATCCTATCCATAGTTTATAGGGTCGTAGTGCTATAGATATGCTGTCTCATATACACACTTTTTTTTGTGCGGACACATATGTATTGGGGCTATTTCCCCTGACATTTTAAGCCCAGAGGGTATGTTCACACGGCAGCGTCCGTTACAGCTGTAATTTCAGCCGTAATGGCATGTGCAGGCGTCTTTCGCTGCGTCCATTACGGACGTAATTGGAGCTGTTTTTCTATGGAGTCCATGGAAAACGGCTCCATTTACGTCTGAAGAAGTGACAGGCACTTCTTTGACGCGGGCGTCTTTTTTACGCGCCGCCTTTTGACAGCGGCGCGTAAAAAAAAATGACCGTCGGCACAGAACATCGTAAGACCCATTCAAATGAATGGGCAGATGTTTGCCGACGCTTTTGAGCCGCATTTTCGGACGTAATTCAATGCTAAAACGCCCGAACTACGTCCGTAAATAGGGTGTGTGAACCCAGCCTTAGTGACGCCCCGGCTGCTAGTGCTGCATTGTTGGGTCACTCAGGAGTCCCAGCGATGCAGCTGAAAGTTGCGGACTGTCGGTCATGAGAATTTTCCGGGGGGGGGGGGGGGCCCAGTGAGAATTTTTGCATCGGGGCCCATGAGCCTTTAGCTACACGCCTGGGCATATCTATGCTGGGCGGAGTACATCAGGGCATATGTAAGCTGGGCGGAGTACATCAGGGTATATGTAAGCTGGGCGGAGTACATCAGGGTATATGTAAGCTGGGCGGAGTTCATCAGGGTATATGTTTGCTGGGCGGAGTGTATCAGGGTATATGTAAACTGTGCGGAGTACATCAGGGTATATGTAAGCTATGTGGAGTACATCAGGGTATATGTAAGCTGGGCGGAGTGCAATAGGTCATAATAGGATGATGTAATAATGGGGAGAATGAATAATAAAATTAATTATCCCTGGATAGTGACGTACGCTTTGAACCAATCCTTCATGCACAGGCCGGATTATTGGGTGCAGGAGTCGCACTTCTAAAAGGGTGTCTGTGGTGTTGTACAAAACATCCGCACTCCAGTATTGCCTAATCTTTGACTTCTTCACTAGCCCCATATGTAGCACAGACCCCAAAATGTCATCGTTTTCGCTGCATTTACAGGGTCTACCAGTGGGGGCTGCAAATGATGACGTGGGGTTTTAGGTGAAGAACTGCTGCACATATAAATTAGTCTGGGCCGTCGTTTTGCATTATTGCGTTCCAAGAGTCAGAACTTTTTATTTTTACGTTGACTAGCTGTGCGAGTGCTTGATTTTCATGGAACGAGCTGTCGTTTTTATTAGTATCATTTTGGGGTACATGCGATGATCACTATTTTTTTTATAATTTTTTACCGGCGTTCTCTGTGCAGTATAAAAAACATGTTTACTTTATTCTGCGGTTTGATACGATTATGGCAATACCAAATTTATATAGTTTTTATATGTTTTATTACTTTTAAAAAAAAACAAACACTTTTTTCTAAATAAAATGTTTTAGTGTCACCATGTCCTGAGAGCCATAACTTTTTTATTTTTTTGTCGACGGAGTTGTGTGAGGGCTTGTTTTTTGCGTGACACACTGTAGTTTTTATTGGTACCATGTTTGGCTACGCGCGACTTTTTGATCACTTTTTATTCCATTTTTTTGGAAACAACGTGACCAAAAAAGGAAATTCTGCCATTGTTTTTTATGGTATTTTTTTACGGTGTTCACCGTGCGGGATAAATAATATGATATTTTTTTAGGTCAGGCCAATACGAACGCGGCGATACCTATTATGTCTAGTTTTTGTCTTTTTTTTCATTTTTTTTCTAATTATAAAGGGCTTGATCAGGGAAACAAGGCGATTATTGTTTTTATTACGTAAAACTTTTATTTTATTTATCTAAAACTTTTTTTTTACTTTTTTTCACTTGTTATTTTACACATACTAGGGGACTAGAAGATCTGATCTTCTGATCCCCTGTACAATACACTGCACTACTTCTGTATGTACTTGTGTAGTGCAGTGTACTGTAACTGTCACTTTACAACTGACAGTTGAGCCTATTACGTCCTGTCTTGGGCAGGACCTAATAGGCTCCCGACATCCGATGAAGATGAAGTCGGGCAGCCGACATCCGATGAAGATGGAGCGAGCACAGCTCCTGTGCCCGCTTCATCCTCAGGGCGTTACTATACGCCCATTTTCGGGAAGGGGTTAATAAAAATTGTGGTTTTTTTTTTACACCGCTTTCTCTGATCTCCTCACGTATCTCACAGAAATGAGGAGATCAGAGAAAGTGACAGGAGCTTTCTCCTGCAGACGACGTCACAGACGGCTGTGATTGGTCAGTCTTCAGAGACTGACCAATCACAGCAATCGCCGGCATTGGGGACTGCTAATTGGTCCCCAGGCCGGTAGCAGAGACGGTTAGCTGTCAATGACAGCTGCCGCCGCTGTTATGTCACTATGTGATTTCACATAGTGACAGTTTATTCCTGCTCCGTAATAGTACGGCGAAGGTACGCTGGAATAAGCGGCCAGCGACGTACTATTACGGCGAAGGTACGCAAGGGGTTAATTGATGATGGATTAACGAGGGAATAGCCCATGCAGCCCATTAAATAGCTTTTGAGATAGTTGTCCAATTACTTTTGGTCCCTTGAAAAATAGGCAGCTACATATTAAAGAGCTGTAATTCCTAAACCCTTCCTCAAATTAGGATGTGAGTAAATTAAAGCTGAGAGTCTGCACTTTGAGCCCATATTGATTATATAACTGTATATTCAATATGTTTTGGTAAACAGCTAAACTGCCCAAACTTGTGTCACTGTCCAAATAATTCTGGACCTAACTGTATGTTATATGTGTGTACATATGTGGAAGGACAAAAGAAAAAAGACACAGACACTGCTGAATAGATTGCATTTTTATTATTAAAGTAAAACAAATTTTGAATCCAAAAGTGGAACCAAAATGCTAAAAATGAGGTATTAGTTGATATTTTTTGCCAAAATATATAAGAAGGCAAATATAGCGTGTATATTGGTTTAGTCACACGCTTAAGTATTGCTCACCATGCCGGCTTAAATGAGTTATCCAGGATCCATTTAAAATTAGTGGCCAATCTTTAGGATCCGTGGGGGTCTGACTCTCAGTACGCCCGCCAATCAGCTGTATCATCTTTATTGTTTACATTGTTTCATTGTAGTTGCTTTGGTATCGGCTATAGCAGCGTTGTCCGAATCAGGATAACGGGACAGTGCTGCAATAGCAGGCACAGCCGACACAAACGTAACAGTGTATGCAAGTACGAACCGGAATGAAACAGATGTAAACAATGTAGAGGCTACGGAGCTCGCATGAAAGCCGTGGCCTCTTTTAACAGTTGATCGGTCAGGGTGCCCCCCACCGGTCTAATATGAATTGCCTATCTTAGGGATAGGCCTTTATTTTTAAAATCGTGGATAACCCCTTTAAAGTCTATTGCTCAGGCAAAATGATAACTACTGTCCAGCACCTTTTAGTAGTGACACACCATCCTCATATATCCTCCCCCAAAATATACTATTTTGGCCAAAATACGAAAACTTGCAACCCAAGATACTAAACTAACAAAACAGAAACTATGTAAACAAACTGCAAAACCTGATGTAGAAACAAACTGTTAATTCAGAGGCACAATTAACCCCTTCCCGACATTTGTCGTATGGATATGTCATGGAAAGCCAGAGCTTCCCGCATTTTGCCGGAGCCATACAACAAATGGAGAGTCGGTTCCATCATCCCCGGATGTCAGCTGTATCTTACAGCTGACATCCGGCTGTAATGGCGGGGACCGAAATTTGCTTCAATCCCCGCCATTAACCCCTTACATGCAGCGGTCAAAAACGATTGGTGCATTTAAGGAGTTCGCAGCTCATCGGCACCCCAGCAATGAAATTGCCGGGGTGTCGGTTGCTGCAATGGCAACCGGAGCCCTATTACTGGCATCCGGTCTACCTAGCACGGTTCCTTCCATTACAGGTGGATGTCAACTGTAACATACAGCTGACATCCACTGCTGAAGTCTTCCGTAGCCGACGGCAAGATGGCGGCGGCTCAGCAGCTGAGCCGGAGTCAACAGCAGTGGATGTCAGCTGTGTGTTACAGTTGACATCCACCTGTAATGGAAGGAACCGGAGCTAGCTCCGATCCCTGCCACTAACGCCTTAGATGTAGCGATCAAAGCGATCGCTGCATCTTAGAGGTTGCTAGCAGATCGGCAGCTCTGCCCTGCAATCGCAGGGCTGCAGACTGTTGCTATGGCAACAGGAGGCCTAACAATGGCCTCCTGCTCTGCCATTACGGAAGTCAATTAAGCCCCGCAGGGAGGTGAAGCCTAATCGGCTTGCTGTCAGTGAATGACTGACAGATCTGATACATTGCATTACATAGGTAGTGCAATGTATTAAAAAAAAACAAAAAAAACAGTTGGACCTTCAAGTCCTCTAGTGGGACTTAACAAAAAGTGTAAAAAAAGTGAAAAAAAGTTTTAAAACATAATAAATGTTTCAAGTAATAAAATAAAATAAAATACAATCTCCCTTTTCCCTTATCAAGTCCTTTATTATTGAAAAAATAAATAAACCATAAATATTTGTTACCACGACCGTAATGGCCTGAACTATAAAAATATTGTGTTACATATTCCATGCGGTGAACGGCGTAATAAACCCATAAAAAACTAGACTCGAATTTCTGTTTTTTGGTTACTTTGTCCTACAAATATTGGAATAAAATATGATCAAAAATTTGCATGGTACCTATAAAAACTATAGCTCGTCTTGCAAAAAACAAGCCCCCATACGGCTCCATCGACAAAAAAATTAAAAAGTTATGGCTCTGCGAACATGGCAACAGAAAAAATACATTCATTTTACAAAAGTAATTTTATTGTGAAAAAAGTTGTGAAAAATAAAAAAGTGCTATAAATTTGGTATCGCCTGAATCAGGCTGACCCGCAGAATAAAGTTAAGATGTAATTTATAATGCATGGTGAACGCTGTATAAAAAACAAAACAAAAAACTATGCCAGAATTGCAGTTTTTTAGTCACCTGGCCTCCCAAAAAATAGGATAAAAAGTGATCAAAAAGTCGCATGTAAACCAAAATGGTACCCATAAAAACAACCCTCATACCACTACGTCTATCAAAAAATAAAATGAGTTAAGGCTCCAATAAGTAAGGAAATAAAAAATATGCAGTTGTGCAGGCCCGAGTGGGAACATTTCTTCTGTTTCAAGAGGCGAATTATCCCTAAGGCCCTAAAATTAGGGAACCAGGAAGGGGAGAGCCCAAACATATCTGCTAGAACCAAGGGTGCCTGTATTATACCAGGACAACACTTCCCAGCAAAATTCCCCAAACTGCAAAGGTGCAGAGTGTGGACCAAAAGGGGGGTAAGGAAGGATATTTATCAGGTCGACAGAAAGGATTGAGCACAGCGTAACACATCTATGGATTATTTTATTGTTTTTTTCTTACCCCATTATTATACCACCTGACTCTGCCCCTGATGTAATCTGCCCAGCTTACATGTACCCCCACATTATAAACTGAATTACCAGTAAGACTCCAAACAAAACTATTACCATGCAAAATCCACGCTCCAAAAGCCAAATAGCGATCCCTCCCCTCTAAACTCTACAGTGTGCCCAAACAGCAGTTTACTTCCACATATATGGCATCGCCATACGTGGGAGAACCTTTTAAACAATTTTTGGGGTGTGTGTCTCCAGTGGTGTAAGCTGGGCACGACATATTTGCTACTGAAATGGCATATCTAGGGAAAAATTAAAATTTTTACTTTGCACCATCCGCAGCGCGATCATTTATGGAAAAGACCTGTATAACGGTTCTCACTGGTTTGTTTGTTGATCCTCTGTGTCATCCGGGAGGTGGGGCTTGTAACCCAGGGCAAAGCTTGGCACAGCAGTTTTTAGAGGCAGTCGGATGTATAGGCCAGAAGTCAGGACAGGCAGCAGACGTCGTAACGGGTATAGATAGCAATAGGTCAAGGCAGGCGGCAGGCAAGGATAGTCAAGTACAGGCAGAGGTCACAACAAGAAATCCAGATAAAGGCAGAAGGCAAGGTAACAGGGAAACTGGGTACAGTGAAGCTCACGGGGAACTTGATTGAACAAGCAAGGATTCAGAGGGAGGAGGATCCTTAAATAGGAAGTCTTGGAAATTTTGGCACACGCTGGCCAAGTGTCCGGATCGTGTAAGTGGAGCTTGGGAAGAGCATGAGGGAATGGAGGTCGCAGGAACCGGAGAAGAGACTGTGGAAGAGGCGGGGAACGGCGCGGCAGCCGTTACAACCTGTGGGGTGAAAATGCTCAAAACACCCCTTAATAAATGCTGTCACGGTGCAGTTTCCAAAATAGGGTCACTTCTCAGGGGTTTCTTTTATTACCTCACATCAGAGCCTCTGCAATTGTAAACCAATACTTTGTAAATCGCCAAATTAGGCCTCAATTTTACATGGTACTCTTTCCCTCCTGAGCCCTGTCAAATGTCCAGGCAAAAGATTAGGGCCACATGTAGGGTGATTCTAAAACTGGGATACACAGCATAATAGAGAGCGGTCTTGTTATGGTGGCACAACTGGGCACCACATATCTGCATATCTCTGGAAAAAATCCCATTTTCACTTCGAGTGCACGCTAATTTCTGCAAAACACCTGCGGGGTTAACATGCTCACTACACTCTTAGGTGAATATCTTGAGGGGTGTAGTTGCCAAAATAGGGTCACTTCTGGAGTTTCCACTGTTTTGGTCCCACAGGGGCTTTGCAAATGCGACATAGCGCCCAGAAACCAATCCAGCAAAATCTGCACTCCAAAAGCCAAATAGCGCTCTTTCTCTTCTAGGCCCTGTCATGATTCCAAACAGCTATTTATGATCACATATTGGGCAATGTTTTACTCTGGAGAAATAGCTTTACAAATTTAGCTTTTTTACTTTAATTATTGTGGAAATGAGAAAAAATTAGCTAAACCTACATTTTCTTTGAAAAAATTTAGATTTTCATTTTCACGGCCTACTTCCAATAATTTCTGCAAAAAAGCTGTGCAGTCATAAATGCTCACTATACCTCTAGATAATTTCCTCAATGGATGTAGTTTCCAAAATGGGGTCACTTGTGGGAGTTCCCACTGTATTGTTCCCTCAGGGGCTTTGAAAATGCGACTTGGCCTCTGCAAAAGAGGTCCTGCTAAATTTGAGCTACAAAAGTCAAATAGCGCTCTTTCCCTTCTACACCCTGTTGTGTGTCCAAAAAGCGGTTTATGATCACATATGGGGTATTGTTTTACTCGAGAGAAATTGCTTTACAAATGTTGCAGTGCTTTTTCGCCTTTAGTTATTGTGGAAATTAGAAAAATTTAGCTAAGCCTACATTTTCTAAACCTGTGGGGTCAAAATGGTTACTATACCCCTAGATTAATTCCTTGTGGGTGTAGTTTTCAAAATAGGTTCACTTTCGGGAGATTTCCGCTGTTTTGGCACCACAAGAGCCCTTCAAACCTGACATGATGCCTAAAATATATTCTAATAAAAAGATGGCCCACAAATCCACTAGGTGCTCCTTTGCTTCTTAGGCCGGTGCGCAAGTCTATTAGCACACTAGGGCCACATGTGAGATATTTCCTAAAACTGCAGAACCTGGGAAATAAATATTGAGTTACATTTCTCTGGTAAAACTTTGTGTTACAAAAAAAAAAAATTGATTAAAAATGAATTTCTGCAACAAAAAAAAATGAAATTTGTAAATTTCCCCTGTACATTGCTTTAATTCATGTGAAACGACTAAAGGGTTAAGAAACTTTCTAAATTCTGGTTTGAATACTGAGAGGGTGACGTTTTTGAAATGGTGTTATTTATTGGGGATTTCTAATATATAAGGCCCTCAAAGTCACTTCACAACTGAACTGGCCCCTGTAAAAATAGCCTTTTGTAATTTTCTTGAAAATGTGAGAAATTGCTGCTAAAGTTCTAAGCCTTGTAACTCCCTAGAAAAATAAAAGATGTTCAAAAGAACGATGCCAATCTAAAGTAGAAATATGGGAAATGTTAATTAGCAACAATTCTGTGTGGTGTAACTGCCTGTCTTAGGGTATGTTCACACGTAGTCAACAAAAACGTCTGAAAATCCAGAGCTGTTTTCAAGGGAAAACAGACCCTGCTTTTCAGACGTTTTTTTACCAACTCGCTTTTTTCGCTGCGTTTTCACGCCGTTTTCGCGGCGTTTTTTACGTCCGTTTTTGGAGCTGTTTTCATTGGAGTCTATGAGAAAACAGCTCCAAAAACGTCCAAAGAAGTGTCCTGCACTTCTTTTGACGAGGCTGTATTTTTACGCGTCGTCGTTTGACAGCTGTCAAACGACGACGCGTAAATAACAGGTCGTCTGCACAGTACATCGGCAAACCCATTCAAATGAATGGGCAGATGTTTGCCGACGTATTTGAGACGTATTTTCAGACGTAAAACGAGGCAAAATACGCCTCGTATACGTCTGAAATTTGGCCGTGTGAACATACCCTTAGGGTATGTGCACACGTAGTGACCAAAAACGTCTGAAAATACGGAGCTGTTTTCAATGGAAAACAGCCCCTGATTTTCAGACGTTTTTTGAGCAACTCACGTTTTTCGCGGCGTTTTTCGCGGCGTTATTTACGTCCGTTTTTGGAGCTGTTTTCATTGGTGTCTATGAGAAAACGGCTCCAAAAACGTCCAAAGAAGTGCCCTGCACTTCTTTTGCCGAGACTGTATTTTAAACGCGTCGTCGTTTGACAGCTGTTAACCCCTTCCCCCTGCTTGCATTCTGGGCCCTAATGTCCAAGCCATTTTTTACATTTTTACATTGTCACATTCAAAGAGCTGTAACTTTTTTATTTTTGCGTCGGCATAGCTGTATAAGGTCTTGTTTTTTGCGGGACGACTTGCAGTTTTTATTGGTACCATTTGAGAGTAGATGCGACTTTTTGATCACTTTTTATCACATTTTTTTAAAGTCAGGATTAACAGAAAACAGCAATTTTTCCATTGTTTTTTATTTTATTTTTTACGGCGTTCACAGTGCGGGTTAAATAATGTAACAGCTTTATAGTCGGGGTCGTTACGGACGCGGCGATACCAAATATGTGTAACTTTTTTGCTTTATTGTAGTTTTTTTTAATAGTAAAGCATTTTGTAAGGGGAAAAAGTGGGTTTTTCATTTTTTTTGTTTCACTTTTTTTTTTTTATTAACTTTATTAAACTTTTTTACTTTTTTACTAGTCCCACTAGGGGACTTCCCTATCCTCCGATCGCTATTATAATACACTGCAATACTTTTGTATTGCAGTGTATTACTGCCTGTCCGTTTAAAACGGACAGGCATCTGCTAGGTCATGCCTGCGGCATGATCTAGCAGGCATTCGCTCCAGGCAGACCTGGGGGTCTTTATTAGACCCCCGGCTGCCATAGAAGACACAGACACTCGGCGATTTTATCGCCGGGTGTCAGTGAGATGAGAGGGAGCTCCCTCCCTCTCTCCAAAACCATTCAGATGCGGTGCTCGCTATTGTGCACCGCATCTGAAGGGTTAAACGGGTGAGAACGATACTAATATCGATCTCACCCGGCAGAGCAGGGACGCCCCCAGCCCTCAGCTGCCTCTGGCAGCTGAGAGCAGGGAGATTTCACGGCTCCCTGCTCTGTTTACTTTATTCTACAGCAGCGACGTAGAATAGCGGCGCTCGAGAATAAAGCCCACTAATGACCGCCGTAAAAAGACGTATCGGCGGTCATTAAGGGGTTAAACGACGACGCGTAAATGACAGGTCGTCGGCACAGTACGTTGGCAAACCCATTCAAATGAATGGGCAGATGTTTGCCGACGTATTGTAGCCGTATTTTCAGACGTAAAACGAGGCATAATACGCCTTGTTTACGTCTGAAAATAGGTTGTGTGAACCCAGCCTCACAAGCAGGTACATTTAAATTTAGAAAATGCTAATTTTTTTGCAAAATTTTGGTGTTTTTCACAGTTGAATACTGAATGTATCCAGTGGCCCAATGCAGTTGGGAAATTGTGGAGTGTCGATGAACCAGCAATCAGCTAATTCGCAACCACTGTTCTGTTGTGGGCTGAGGTACCACAATCTCCTAGAGTCTCAGACAGAACACATCACATGTTGACCAAAACAAAAAAATGCATGTAAAAAACGCAGTGTGAACCCATTCTACATGCACATTCTCTCATCACTGTAGAGTATGGGGGAGATTTGTTATGCAATTTTCACGAGTTTTCTAGCAAAAAAAAAGTAAAAATTGGCACGTGCCTTTATTGCACAACAAAATAGCAAATTTTTTTCTTTCACTGTTTTTTTTTTTTTAAATAAGTGGGTGGGACTTAGCAGGAGGGGGCTTGGAGTAAATAGTAGAGAATTTTAGTATAAATTTTTACTTAAGATCATCTAGGTGATTCAATAAAACCAGCCAAAAAATTAACGTGTTCTGCAAAGTTGCTGATATTTACTCTTTAACACCTGTGCTTACACATAATAAAAGGCAAAGTTGTGCAAAATCAGCCCATTTATGGCATAGAAAATATTTAGTATTTCACGGTTACAAAGCTACAGTCTGACATTTTTAGACAATTACCACAAGGTGGCAGTAGCACGCAAAACCATTTCTATTATAATAATAATAATAATAATAATCTTTATTTATATAGCGCCAACACTTTACAATTTAGAGGGTTCATGTACAGACAATATCAGACATTACATATTGACAAAACTAATTTACTATTCAAACAAGAGGAGTGAGGACCCTGCTCGCAAGTGCTTCCAATCTATGAGGAAATAAGGGGAGACACTAAATGTAAAAAAGTGCTTCTTAAAGGAAAGGTGTCATGAATAATTTTTTTTTTTATTAATGTATGTGTTTTTTTAAATAAAATTTTATATGTACATTATTTTTTCACATGAAATGTTTTTTTTTTTAATTAATACTTTTTTAATTTACTGGGGGCTGCCATGTTTTATTTCATCTGTGTATGTGTCTCGTAACGACACATACACAGATGGAATACGGCATCTGCAGGGCATAGGACATAACGAACGGGACCCGTTCATTACGTCCTCTGCCATCTCACTCTGTACTGCACTTGCGCAGTTCAGAGCGACCCAACATAGCAGCTGGTTTGTAGGGGGAAAGCTGGCGCCATTTTGGAGAAGACCAGCTGCAGGTATGAGAGAGAAGGAGTCGCGGCACGTCGGAGGAGGAGCGGCTTGACCAGGTGGGGAGACAGTGCATGCGCCAGGAGGCGGAGTTCGGCAGAAGAGCCGGATGAGGGAAGAAGAAGGAGCGTTTGAGGATGTCTGTTGACGAACTGATGGAGCGTGTTCGGGAGATGGCGGAGGATCGCGGGCAGGACTGGCTGGCGAGGCAGGTGTCCGGGATGAGGTCGGCTGCGGCAGAGTCTGGGAGGCCGGTGAGGATTTCCAGGCCGCCGATGCGGCTGAGCCCCAGCCCGTGAGGCCTACCAGGCGACGCAGGAGCGGGAGCCCGGAGTGGGGGGTGGATTTGCGTAGAAGGAAGACGGCTGGAAGCGAGGTGCAGCAGGAGTTTAGGCCTGGGTCTGGATGGGGTCCTGTGCTGACTGGCACATCGCCCATCAGAGACAGGCAAGTGGGTGCAGGGACAGCCGGGGAGGGCCCGGTCCGGCCTCTTGTGGTGAGGGGTAGCCTGACCGCGTGAGACGGTGTGGCTGGGGTGGGTGGCACTCGGCCAACGGAAGGTATTGCACCAGAGGTGGTGGTGCGGCACATGGAGGAAGATGAGTGGGCTCCTGAGGCTACAGCCGGGGACCCTTCCAGGGGGCTTGCGGCTTTGAGGACAGGTCAAGCCCGGGAGGAACGTTTAGATGATGTCCTTTAGTTTGCCCGCAGGATGGAGGTGAAGAACGGATCGGTAAGGCATTCGATGACTAGGGACAGGTACCGGAGATCAAGAACGAGGACGGTCAGCAGGGAGAAAAGTCAGGTGGATCGTGACAGTCGTTTCGCGGGTGGTTCCGACAGGCACAGTGGAGGTTTGACTGTTTGGAGCCGACCGGAGCCTGGCGTTGGAGTGAAATCGAAGAGGAGGTTTTCTGTTGTATGGTCGGGAGGGCGCTGGACGTATGGACGCTGCTGGTGGGAGTCGTGGTGATCCGGGTAGAAGGACTGTAGAGCGGCAGTCAGAGCTGCAGGTATCGGAGTACACTGGTGGACCAGGTGGTCGGGCTTCAGGAGGTGGAGGTGAGTGCTGCGGGGCGTCTGGTGAATTGGTTAAGGTTTTGGGTGAGGTTAGGGATTTGCTAGCGACCCGGGGCGTCCGGTTGACCCTGGGGTGGTGGGGGCTTGGAGGTCGGTTACGGGTTTGGTGTTTTTTTCTCAGGTGGGTAGCTGGGTGGAGCGGGAGGAATGCTTTTCGCAGGTCAGGGAAGTGTCGTGGGGGGGGGCTGGGAATGCGGTGGGGGGGCTGGGAATGCGACGTGGCCCAGAGGGACTCTTATTTGGCATTTTCAGGTCCTTTGGGGGCTCAACTGAAGACCGAGGTCCGGGAGAAGATTGAAAAAGGGGAGTACGTGGAGCTTTTCTCGCTATTGCCATTGGACGAGTTCCCGGAGACGAAGGAAACGGACGGGGCGGAAAAGCAGAAGAAGCGGGAGGAAGAGGAGAGAAAACGTCGGTACCGGAAAATTCCGAAAACGTTTGGTAATTGGCTGAGGGCTTTTTGCGTTTTTGCGAGTGTGTGGGGGGGCGAAGTTTCCTGATAGGTCCACGTCTTTGTTTTGCTACGTGGAAGGTATCTGGGATGCGTGTAAGACTTATGGGGGGGTTAGCGTGGTGGCGGTATGACGAGCAGTTTCCTCAACGCTTGGCGTCTTGCCCGTCTATCAGGTGGGAACAGTTGGACCTGCCTTTGTGGATGCGGTTGATGATGGCCCAGCGCCCATTCCCCTTTCAGTCTGGGGCCAGAGGACAATGATCCGGCCAAATGACGGGTAACAAAAAATGAGTTTGTTGGCCATTTAGCGATGGACAATGTAAAGCTGGGGTGTCGTGTAAATTTCGATACAAATGTTCTAGGTGTGGGGGTTCGCACCCCTTCTCTAGATGCTTTAAACATGCCGGCAAGTGGCCGGGGGAGTTCGGCAAAGGAGAAGACGCCGGTGAACCTCGGCACGATGCTGTCGTGGCTAGGACGGTACGGTAACAGGCGACATGCGAAGCTATTGCAGGAGGGGTTTTCGGGGGGTTTTCGGATTTCTGGTAGTGGGGGACGGTTAGATTGGGGGGGGGTTCGGGTAATCTCAAATCGGTGGTGCAATTACCGGAGGTGGTCAGAGCCAAACTGGGTGCGGAGGTGGCTCTTGGTGGGATGGTGGGCCCCTTTTCATGCCCTCCTTTGGTGGATTTGAGGGTGTCCCCATTGGGGGTGGTTCCAAAGAAAGAACCGGGAAGTTTCGGATGATTCACCATCTGTCTTTTCCTAAGGGGGGCTTCGGTCAATGACGACATAGATAAGGATTTATGTTCGGTGCCATATGCGTCCTTTGATTGGGCCGCTGGTTTGGTTCGGGAGGCTGACCCGGGGGCTTTGTTGGCAAAGGCTGACGTGGCGTTCGCATTCCGTCTTCTCCCGATTTATCCTGAGTCACCATCTTTTAGGATGTTGTTTTGAAGGGGCCTATTTTGTGGATTTATGCCTGCCAATGGGATGTTTGTTGTCATCCTCCTACTTTGAGGCGTTTAGCACATTTGTGGAGTGGGTGGTGAAGGAGTCGTCGGGTTGTGATGGCATCATTCATTACCTTGATGATTTCTTGTGCGTGGGGCCGGCGGGGTCTGCAATGTGTCGTCACATTCTGGGCATGCTGATGCCGATTGCTCGGAAGTTTGGCATTCCGATGGCAGAGGACAAAACGGTGGGGCCTGTTTCCTGTCTGACCTTTCTGGGATTGGAATTGGATTCGGTGGCCGGTGTTTGTCGGTTGCCGGATAATAAGCTGTCTGATCTCAGATACGAGGTAGCGAAACTTCAGGTTCTCAAGAAGGTGAAGCTGCAGTCCCTTCAATCGGTTCTGGGTAAGAATTTTGCTTGCCGAGTCATTCCTATGGGTACGATTTTTAGCCGTCGGTTGTGTACAGCGACTTCGGGAGTGGTAGCTCCCCACCATTATGTGCGGATCACCAAGGCTCACCGGGAGGATCTCCAGGTGTGGGACGCATTTTTGGAGTCTTTCAACAGGGTTTTTGTTTTTCAAGCGAGTTTGGTGGATTCGGTGGAGTTGGGCCTTCAGACTGATGCGTCTGGTAGTGTGGGTTTTGGTGCCCTGCTAGGTGCTAGGTGGTACGCGGCGAAATGGCCCTTGTCTTGGTCTGGTTCTTCGTTGCTGAGGAATTTGACCTTCTTGGAGCGGTTTCCAATTCTGGTGGCAGTGCATGTTTGGGAAGAGGAATTCAGGAATAGGCGGGTGGTGTTTCTGTCTGACAACATGGGGGTGGTGCAATGCAATTAATAATCTGTCGTCTGGCTCTGATCCGGTGGTTTGTTTGATGAGGGTGTTGGTGTTGCAATGTTTACGCTTGAATTTGCTTTTCCGGGCAAAACATGTACCCAGAGTTTTGAACATTGCAGCTGACACCCTTTCCGGTTTTCAGTGGACGCGCTTCCGGGAGGTGGCGCCAGAAGCCAAGGAGGTCGGGTGCTCATTCCTTCCCTGCCTGTGGTCCGTGGTCATGCCATGATGGACGAACTAGTGCGGAATTCATTGGTACCGTCTACGTGGAAATGTTATGGCAAGGTCTGGGGTGCTTTTCTGGAGTGGCGGAAGGAGTTCGGGGATTCGGAAATACAGCCGGAGTCTCTCGAGGAGGCTCTTGAGGCTTTTGTGGTACACTTGGTGGAATTGGGGGTGCCAGCGTCTGGTGTGGAATGGAATCTATCTGCCCTTGCCTTCCACTTTAAATTGGTGAAATGGGATGACGTGACCAAAGGATTTAGAATACGGCAGGCCCTGAAGGGGTTGAAGCGCCAGAAGAAGTAGGTGGACACCAGGCGGCTGATTATGGCTGGTCTATTGGGAAGTTTGATTGGGGGCTTGAAGGGGACTTGTCTGTCGGGCTATGAGGTGGGCTGGTTTTCATTAGTTTTTTCTTGGGCCTTTTTTGGGGCGTTTAGGGTAGGGGGGTTAGTTAGTGGCAGTAAGACCCGCCCTGGGGGGATAAGGCTGGAGGATGTGTCAAGGGGTGAGGTGGTCAGAATATGGTTACGGGGGTCAAAAACTGATCAACTTCATAAAGGAGTGTCAGTGGCTCTGTCGGCAATCTCCGATTGCCGGATCTACCCAGTGGCCAATTTGGAGGTTTTCCTGCGGGCCCGGGGAGTTGCTCTCCCAGGTCCACTGTTCGTTCATAAGGATGGTGTCCCGCTGTCACGTTACCAGTTTTTAGGGGTTTTCACGATGGGTATTGGTAGTTTGGGGGGCAAGGAAGCCGAATTTGGAACGCATTCTTTTAGGGTAGTGGCGGCTTTGGAAGCTGCTCGCCTGGGCATGGGAGTGCAGGAGCTAGAGCGAGTGGGCAGATGGAAGTAGGTATGTCCGGCCTGAAAGGGTGTGGACGCCTTTGGTTTAGGCGGGTAGGGGTGTGATTGTGGGTGGGGCACGTTGCTGGATGGCGTGTGACTTTGCTGTTGTTGCAGGCTCCTCTCCGGCTATGGTGTGGATTGTCAGTCACTCGTCTATCTACTGGGCTCATCGGAGGGCTAGAATTAGGCGAAATGGAGAGAGGCTTGGATTTCCAAAGGCACAGTTGGACTTTCGTTGGTTTGGCTACAGGGGTCTGCAGTGGGACAACATAGTGAAGGAGGTGATTCATCTGGTAAGAATGGTGGGCCATCCGAAGATATTGGTGTTACATGTTCGTGGCAACGATCTGGGACAGAGGACGCAGAGGGACTTGATTCATGTCATGAAGAGGGATGTGGTCCGCCTGCTGAGATTGTTGCCTGGAGTTCGATTGGTCTGGTCAGAAATGGTGCCAAGGAAGGTGTAATGAATCGGGGTAGGGAGACGGACAGGTGAGCCCTAATCTACCCGCAACTCAGTCCCTGCCTACTTGCACGGCCCGTCCTAAGTGACGGCGTACAACTGGGCGACAGTCACTACGCTCAGTAAGTGCAAGACAGACAACATAAGACAAGGGCACACAGAAGCAAAGGCGAGGGGGTAGGGGCAGTTGCCCACGGAGACACCGTGAGCAACAGGCAGTGGTGAACGAGCCGAATCAAACCAGGGGAGTACGTAGTAGGTATATCAGAGCAGGAGAATATTCAGGCAAGTCAGGGTCAATAAATAACAGCTGTCAATCGGGTGAACAGCAGGAATCGCAGAGCCAGGAAACCAGACAATCACAGGCAAGGAGCATGCTGCAAGTGAGGATATAAATAGACCAAGGGCGGGAGCTAGAACTGTCAGGCCAGACTGTGATAGGTTCTCCCTCTCCTCAGCCTGCAAGCCTGAGTGGTAACATATCGCGTCACTCTAGCAGACCTTGAAGCTGATGACGGCTGATTAACCCCGGGCGTCGACACAGAACCTGTGTCTGGCAAACCCTTTACAGTACCCCCCCTTTTATGAGGGGCCACTGGACCCTTCCTAGGTGGGCCTGGCTTGTAGTTGAACTGAAGATGAAACTTCCTGAGCAATATACCGGCGTGAACATCCCAGGCGGGTACCCAAGTCCTCTCCTCAGGCCCGTATTCTCTTCAATGGACCAGGTACTGGAGGGAGCCTTGCACCATCCTGCTGTCCACAATCTTGGCTACCTCGAATTCTACCCCATCCGGAGTAAGAACAGGGACCGGAGGTTTCCTCGATGAAGCCAAGGACGGGGAGCAGCTTTTCAAGAGGGAGGCATGGAACACGTTGTGTATCTGAAATGATGGGGGTAACTCCGGCCGGAAGGAGACAGGGTTGAGGACCTCAATGATTTTGTACGGCCCTGTATACCGGGAAGCAAATTTCTTGGACGTAACCTTAAGCCGCAAATTTTTAGAAGACAGCCACGACAGATCCCCGACCACAAATAAGGGGTTAGTTTATCTGCCTGAGTCTTTTGGATGTTCTGGGACGCCTCAAGGTTCTTCTGAACCTGGGCCCAGACTGTGCACAGTTCCCGATGAACGACCCTTACCTCGGGATTGTTGGAACCACCAGGTGAAACAGAGGAGAACCGTGGATTAAACTCAAAAGTACAGAAGAAGGGGGAGACCCCTGACGAGTTACTGACCCGGTTATTAAGGGAAAATTCAGCGAGGGGAATGAAGGAGACCCAATCATTTTGACAGTCTGAGATAAAACACCTTAAATATTGTTCTAGAGATTGATTAGTCCTCTCCGCTTGGCCATTAGTTTCAGGATGGAAGGCAGAGGAGAAGGACAGATCAATCTCCAACTTTTTACAGAAGGCTCTCCAAAACAATGAAACAAATTGTACCCCTCTGTCCGAAACAATATTGACAGGGACCCCATGGAGACGCAGGATGTGTTTGACGAACAAGGTAGCTAACGTCTTGGCATTGGGTAGTTTCTTGAGGGGTACAAAGTGGCACATCTTACTGAAGCGGTCTACTACAACCCACATGGTATGGAGGTAGATTGGTGATAAAATCCATGGAGATATGGGTCCAAGGTCTCTGGGGAATGGGCAAAGAACATAGAAAGGCCGCAGGTCGAGACCTGGGAGTCTTAGACCTAGCACAAATTTCACAAACGGCGACGTAGGCCTTAACGTCTTTAAGCAACCCAGGCCACCATTAGGTTCTAGAAATGAGGTGCTTGGTACCCAGGATGCCTGGACGGCCAGATAGTGAGAAGTCATGATTCTCCCTGAGCAACCTTAGCCGGAATTGTAGGGGAACAAACAGCTTGTTCTCAGGAAGATTCTCGGGAGCAGAACCTTGATCAGCCGCAATTTCGGAGACTTAGTCTGAATCCACGGAGGATATGATTATACCAGGGGGCAAAATACAAGCGGAGTCCTCCTCAGGAGGTGGGCTAGCCATGAAGCCATTGCCTTGAGATGGAGGCAAATCGGTGATAAAATCCATGGAGATATGGGTCCAAGGTCTCTGGGGAATGGGCAAAGAACGTAGTAAGCCCGCTGGTCGGAACCTGGGAGTCTTGGACCTAGCACAAACCTCACAAGCGGCGACGTAGGCCTTAACGTCTTTAGGCAACCCAGGCCACCAATAGTTTCTGGCAATGAGGTGTTTGGTACCCAGGACGCCTGGATGACCAGATAGTGCGGAGTCATGACTTTCCCTAAGTACCCTCAGCCGGAATTGCAGGGGAACAAACAGCTTGTCCTCAGGAAGGTTCCCGGGAGCTGAACCTTGATCAGCCGCAATTTCAGAGACTAAATCAGAATCAATGGAAGAAATGATTATACCAGGAGGCAAAATACAAGCAGGATCTTCCTCCGAAGGAGGGCTGGCCATGAAGCTACGCGACAGTGCATCGGCCTTAATATTTTTAGACCCAGCCCTATAGGTAACCAAAAAGTTGAATCTGGTAAAAAATAGCGCCCATCGAGCTTGTCTCGGGTTTAGCCTCCGGGCAGATTCTAGGAAAACCAGGTTCTTGTGGTCGGTCAGGACCGTTACCTGGTGCCTAGCCCCCTCCAGGAAGTGGTGCCACTCTTCAAATGCCCATTTAATGCCCAGTTTGCGGTTGCCAATATCATAGTTACTCTCAGTGGGCGAAAACTTCCTGGAGAAGTAGGCACAGGGGCGGAGATGGGTGAGGGACCTGGTACCCTGGGACAAGTCAGCCCCCACTCCCACCTCGGATGCGTCAACTTCCACGATAAATGGCTCCGTTCGGTTGGACTGAACCAGCACGGGGCCGAGATAAAACACTTCTTAAGGACCTTAAAAGCCTGGACAGCCTCAGGAGGCCAGTGGAGGAGATCAGCACCTTTGCGAGGGAGGTCCGTAAGAGGCTTAGCGATGACCGAGAAGTTAGCAATAAATCTCCTGTAATAATTAGCGAACCCCAAGAAACACTGTAACGCCTTCAGGGAGGCAGGTTGGACCCATTCCGCCACAGCCTGGACCTTGGCGGGGTTCATGCGGAATTCATGAGGAGTGAGGATTTGACCCAAAAATGGTATCTCCTGTACCCCAAACACACATTTTTCAGTTTTAGCAAACAGTTTGTTTTCCCGAAGGACCTGGAGCACCTTCCTGACATGCTCAATGTGGGAGGACCAGTCCTTGGAAAACACCAGTATGTCATCAAGGTACACTACAAGAAATACCCCCAGGTAATCTCTTAAAATCTAATTTATGAAATTCTGGAAGACTGCAGGAGCATTACACAACCCAAAGGGCATGACGAGGTATTCGAAGTGACCTTCGGGCGTGTTAAAACGCAGTCTTCCACTCATCCCCCTCTTTGATGCGGATAAGGTTATACGCCCCCCGTAGATCAAACTTAGAGAACCATTGGGCCCCCTGAACCTGATTAAAGAGATCAGGAATCAAAGGAAGGGGATACTGGTTCCTTACAGTGACCTTATTCAGGTTACGGTAGCCAATGCATGGCCTAAGACCACCATCCTTCTTCCCTACGAAGAAGAAGCCAGCACCTACCGGAGAAGTAGAGGGGCGAATGTAACCCTTGGCCAGGCATTCCTGGATATACTCTCTCATGGCTTCCCGTTCGGGACAAGAAAGATTAAATATCCTACCCTTAGGGAGCTTAGCTCCTGGTACCAATTCGATAGCGCAATCGTATTCTCTATGAGGAGGTAACACTTCAGAGGCCTCCTTAGAGAAAACATCAGCGAAGTCCTGAACAAACTCAGGTAGCGTGTTCACCTCCTCAGGGGGAGAAATAGAATTAACAGAAAAACATGATGTCAAGCATTCATTACCCCATTTGGTAATGTCCCCAGTATTCCAGTCAAACGTGGGATTATGCAACTGCAACCAGGGAAGGCCTAAAACCAAATCGGACGATAATCCCTGCATCAACAGTACAGAGCACTGCTCCAAATGCATGGAGCCAACAAGGAGTTCAAAAACAGGGGTATGCTGTGTAAAATAACCATTAGCAAGAGGAGTGGAGTCGATACCCACTACCGGGACAGGTTTAGGCAAATCAATCAAAGGCATGGCTAGAGACATAGCAAATTCCACAGACATGATATTAGCAGAAGACACTGAATCCACGAAGGCACTGCCGGTAGCAGACCTACCACCAAAAGAGACCTGAAAGGGAAGCAAGATTTTATTACGTTTCATATTTACGGGAAATACCTGTGCGCCCAAGTGACCTCCCCGATGGTCACTTAGGCGCGGAAGTTTTCCGGCTGCTTATTCTTACGCCTAGGACAGGTGTTCACTTGATGTTTGTCATCCCCACAATAGAAGCAGAGGCCATTCTTCCTGCGGAACTCTCTACGTTGTCGGGGGGACACGGAGGCCCCGAGTTGCATAGGTACCTCCGAATCTTCCGTGGAAGAGCGAAGCAACGGGACCTCGGGAGGCATCATGGGGGAGTCAGAGGGGAAAACACAAAACCGTTCAAGTTGTCGTTCCCTGAGACGTCGGTCAAGTCGTACCGCTAATTCCATAACCTGGTCTAAGGAGTCAGAACAGGGATAGCTAACTAGCAGGTCTTTCAGGGCGTTCGACAGACCCAACCTAAACTGGCACCTTAAGGCAGGGTCATTCCACCGAGAAGCTACGCACCACTTCCTAAAGTCAGAGCAATACTCCTCCACAGGTCTCTTACCCTGACGTAAGGTCACCAGCTGACTCTCGGCAAAGGCAGTCCTGTCAGTCTCGTCATAAATGAGTCCGAGAGCAGAAAAGAAACGGTCAACGGAGGAAAGTTCAGGGGCGTCAGGAGCCAGGGAGAAGGCCCATTCTTGGGGCCCTTCCTGGAGCCGGGACATAATTATACCCACCCGCTGGCTCTCAGAACCTGAGGAGTGGGGCTTTAAGCGAAAGTAGAGCTTACAACTCTCCCGAAAGGAGAAAAAAGTCCTCCGGTCCCCTGAGAACCGGTCAGGCAACTTGAGGTGGGGTTCAAGAGGTGAGGTGAGGGGTACTACCATGGCAGCGTCAGGCTGGTTGACCCTCTGAGCCAGGGCCTGGACCGGTAGGGAGAGACCCTGCATTTGCTGGGCCAGGGTCTCAAGGGGGTCCATAGTAGTGTCAGGGACCAGGGTAGACTAGGTATATGGGCTTGTGATTAAGTAATGACCGGGGGTAGGGAAACGGACAAGTGAGCCCTAATCTACCCGCCACTCTGTCCCTGCCTACTTGCAACGACCCGCCCTAGGCGACGGGGTACAACTGGGCGGCGGTCCCTACGCTCAGTAAGTGCACGAGACAAACAGACAAGGGTACACAAAGCTAAGGGGAAAGGGGCAGATGCCCACGGCAACACCGTGAGCAACAAGAGTGGTGAACGAGCCGAGTCAAACCAGGAGAGAACGAGGTACCAAACGCAGAGCAGGAGAGTAGTCAGTAAGCAGGGGTCAGTATGGAGCAGGATCAAATAGTTAGAAGCTGTAGCTGGGCCAGGAAACCACACGAGAAGACTCACAAGCAAAGGAGGAACAGGAAAGGCAGGTATAAATAGACAGAAGGCGGAAGCTAGCTCCGTCTGGCCAGGCTGCGATAGGCTCTCCCACTCCTAAGCCTGCCATCCTGAGTGGTGGAAGATGGAGTCAGTCTCAGAGACATAGACTCAGGTGCAGACTGATTACCTATGGGCGTATACACAGAAGTTGTGCCTGGCAGATCCTTTACACTGGGAGATGCTGTTTCACAAAAAATAAATCATATCATAATCATACTACCCATCATCTCGCTGCAGATCATACAGTGACTACAGTGCTGATTAGAGGCAGAATAAACATTTACATTAAGTGACTCACCGGTGACGTCTCAGATTCTAGTTATTTTTCTCCATCCGATCCAGACCTCTATGATCCCGGTCACAGCCCATTTCTGCAGTTTGCCGCTCACATGTCTTCAGCTTCTCACTTTTCCAACATTTCTGCTCCTATAAATAAATATAAAGTTATCATTTTACCACAGACTACGCCCCTAAATATAATAGCGCCATACACTGCACCTCTAATTATAATAGCACCATACACCGTGTCCCACACACACTGTGCCCCCTGTAGATAGTGCCTGCCATAGAGCCCCCTGTAGATAGTGCCCCCATATAGCCCACCCCTGTATATAGTGTCCCACAAATAACTCCCCCTATAGTGCTCTACAGATAGCCCACCCCTGTATATAGCCCCCTGTAGATATAGCCCAGCCCTGTATATAGTGCTCTACAGATAGCCCACCCCTGTATATAGCCCCCTGTAGATATAGCCCACCCCTGTATATAGCCCCCTGTAGATATAGCCTACCCCTGTATATAGTGCTCCACAGATAGCCCAACCCTGTATGTAGCCCCCTGTAGATATAGCTTACCACTGTATATAGTGCTCCACATATAGTCCACCCCTGTATATAGTGCTCCACATATAGTCCACCCCTGTATATAGTGTTTCACACATAGCCCACCCCTGTATATAGCCCACCTGTACATATAGTCCACCCCTGTATATAGTGCTCCACTAGATAGTCCACCCCTATATATAGTGCTCCACAGATAGCCCACCCCTGTATATAGTATATACAGGGGTGGGCTATCTGTGGAGCACTATATACAGGGGTGGACTATATGTACAGGGGGGATATATACAGGGGTGGGCTTTCTGTGGAGCACTATAGGGGGAGCTATTTGTGGGATACTATATACAGGGGTGGGCTATATCTACAGGGGGACTATATACAGGGGTGGGCTATATCTACAGGGGGACTATATCTACAGGGGGACTATATCTACAGGGGGACTATATATTCAGGGGGACTATATACAGGGGTGGGCTATCTACTGGGAGACTATATCTACAGGGGGACTATATCTACAGGGGGTGGGCTATATACAGGGGTGGGCTATTTACAGGGGTGGGCTATATACAGGGGGACTATATCTACATGGGGAATATATCTACAGGGGTGGACTATAGGGGTGGGCTATATCTATAGGGGTGGGCTATATCTACAGGGGGACTATATCTATAGGGGTGGTGTAAAGGATCTGCCAGGCACAGCTTCTGTGTCAATGCCCATAGGTAATCAGTCTGCACCTGCTTCTATGTCTGTGAGATTGACTCCATCTTCCACCACTCAGGATGGCAGGCTTAGGAGTGGGAGGGCCTATCACAGCCTGGCCAGACGGAGCTAGCTCCCGCCCTCTGTCTATTTATACCTGCCTTTCCTGTTCCTCCTTGCTTGTGATTCTTCTCTGTTGGTTTCCTGGCCCTGCTGCAGCTTCTAGAACTACTTATCCTCTGCTTGTGATTGACCTCGGCTTTTCTGACCACTCTTCTGCTCTGAGTATTTGTACCTCGCTCATCTCCTGGTTTGACTCGGCTCGTTCACCTCGCTTGTTGCTCACGGTGTTTTTCCGTGCGCAACTTCCCCATTTCCCTTGCTTATTTGTACCCTTGTCTGTTTGTCTGTCATGCACCTATTGAGTGTAGGGACTGTCGCCCAGTTGTACCCCGTCGCCTAGGGTGGGTCGTTGCAACTAGGCAGGGACTGAGTGGCGGGTAGATTAGGGCTCACTTGTCTGTTTCCCTATCCCCATCATTACATATATCCTATACAATTACAGCTCCGTATCCCAGCTCATACATATATACAGTACCACAACCAAGCTCAGTACATAAATACGGCACAAGAACCAAGCTCTGACATATATACAGCACCAGAACAAAGCTCAGTACTTAAATACAGCATCAGAACCAAGCTCATACATATATACAGCCCTAGAACCAAGCTCAATACATATATACAGTCCCAGAACCAAGCTCAGTAAATATATACAACACCAGAACAAATACAGCTCAATTTAGTGCAACCCCTGCTTTATAGGTTTGTACGGTGTAAAAGTACAGCTCCCAGCATGGCCCGAACAATGGTAAGGATATGCTGGCAGATGCAGTTTCACACAAAAAAATCATACCACCCATCATCTCGCTGCAGATCATACAGTGACTACAGTACTGATTAGAGGCAGAATAAACATATACATAAAGTGACTCACCGGTGACGTCTCAGATTCTAGTTCTTTTTCTCTTTTCTTCTCCCTCCGGTCCAGACCTCTATGATGGGTTTCTCCCAGCCATGACCCATTTCTGCAGTTTTCTGCTCAGATTTCTTCAGCTTCTCACTTTTAAAACATTTCTGCACCTATAAACGAAGATAAAATTCTCAACACCTTTAAATATAATACTGCCATACACTGTTTCCCTGATTATAATAGTACCATACACTGTGTCCCACACACACCGTGCCCCCTGTAGATAGTGCCCCCATAGCCCCCCTGTAGATAGTGACCGGAATAGAGCCTTTGTAGATAGTACCCTACATAGAAGCCCCTGTAGATAGTGACCGGAATAGAGCCTTTGTAGATAGTGCCCTACATAGAAGCCCCTGTAGATAGTGCCCCACATACAGCCCTCTGTAGATAGTGCCCACATATGGACTCCAGAGCTGCAAGGAAATAGTGCTAACCACTGAGCCACGGTGCTGTCCTACATATAGCTTCCCCTATAGATAGTGCTCCACATATAGTCCACTTCTGTAAATAGTGCCTCACATATAGCCCACCCCTGTAGACACTGCCCTACATGTAGCCCCCCTGGTAGATAGTGCTCCATAGGTAACCCACCCAGGTATATAGTGTCCCAAATATAGCCCACCCCTGTATATAGTGTCCCACGTATAGCCCACCCCTGTAGAGAGTGCCCTACAAATCGCTCCCCCTATAGATAATGCTCCACATATAGCCCACCTCTGTAGATAGTGCCTCACATATAGCTCTCCCTGTATGTAGTGTCCCACAGATAACCCACCCCTGTAGGTAGTGCCCCACCCGTGTATATAGTGTCCCACGTATAGCCCACACCTATAGCTCCCCCTGTATATAGTGCTCCACATCCCCACATATAGACCCCCCTGTAGATAGAGCCCCCACTGTAGATAATGCCACTCACAGTTTTAGTAGAAAAAAACTTTACATACTCACCCTTATCCCGTTCCCATGCCGTCCCGTGGCAATGCAGATCTGCTCTCTTCTGAGCAGGTCTGCTGGAGCTGAACGACGCAAACGGCGCTTCGTTGAAAGGCGCTGATTGGCAAGGCAGAATGACTTGCCCCATTAATAAGTGCCTTTCAACCCCGGAAGCGTCGTTGATAGGCGCTGATCGGCACAGATTGTGCAAGTCAGCGGTAGTTACGCCACTATATATGTATATATATATATATATATATATATATATATATATATATATATATACATACAGTGAAGGAAATAAGTATTTGATCCCTTGCTGATTTTGTAAGTTTGCCCACTGTCAAAGACATGAACAGTCTAGAATTTTTAGGCTAGGTTAATTTTACCAGTGAGAGATAGATTATATTTAAAAAAAACCTGAAAATGACATTGTCAAAATTATATATATTTATTTGCATTGTGCACAGAGAAATAAGTATTTGATCCCTTTGGCAAACAAGACTTAATACTTGGTGGCAAAACCCTTGTTGGTAAGCGCAGCAGTCAGACGTTTTTTGTAGTTGATGATGAGGTTTGCACACATGTTAGATGGAATTTTGGCCCACTCCTCTTTGCAGATCATCTGTAAATCATTAAGATTTCGAGGCTGTCGCTTGGCAACTCGGATCTTCAGCTCCCTCCATAAGTTTTCGATGGGATTAAGGTCTAGAAACTGGCTAGGCCACTCCATGACCTTAATGTGTTTCTTTTTGAGCCACTCCTTTGTTGCCTTGGCTGTATGTTTCGGGTCATTGTCGTGCTGGAAGACCCAGCCACGAGCCATTTTTAATGTCCTGGTGGAGGGAAGGAGGTTGTCACTCAGGATTTGACGGTACATGGCTCCATCCATTCTCCCATTGATGCGGTGAAGTAGTCCTGTGCCCTTAGCAGAGAAACACCCCCAAAACATAATGTTTCCACCTCCATGCTTGACAGTGGGGACGGTGTTCTTTGGGTCATAGGCAGCATTTCTCTTCCTCCAAACACGGCGAGTTGAGTTAATGCCAAAGAGCTAAATTTTAGTCTCATCTGACCACAGCACCTTCTCCCAATCACTCTCAGAATCATCCAGATGTTCATTTGCAAACTTCAGATGGGCCTGTACATGTGCCTTCTTGAGCAAGGGGACCTTGCGGGCACTGCAGGATTTTAATTAATTACGGCGTAATGTGTTACCAATGGTTTTCTTGGTGACTGTGGTCCCAGCTGCCTTGAGATCATTAACAAGTTCCCCCCGTGTAGTTTTCGGCTGAGCTTTCACCTTCCTCAGGATCAAGGATACCCCACGAGGTGAGATTTTGCATGGAGCCCCAGATCGATGTCGATTGACAGTCATTTTGTACGTCTTCCATTTTCTTACTATTGCACCAACAGTTGTCTCCTTCTCACCCAGCGTCTTACTTATGGTTTTGTAGCCCATTCCAGCCTTGTGCAGGTCTATGATCTTGTCCCTGACATCCTTAGAAAGCTCTTTGGTCTTGCCCATGTTGTAGAGGTTAGAGTCAGACTGATTAATTGAGTCTGTGGACAGGAGTCTTTTATACAGGTGACCATGTAAGACAGCTGTCTTTAATGCAGGCACCAAGTTGATTTGGAGCGTGTAACTGGTCTGGAGGAGGCTGAACTCTTAATGGTTGGTAGGGGATCAAATACTTATTTCTCAGTGCACAATGCAAATAAATAAATATAATTTTGACAATGTGATTTTCTGTTTTTTTTTATATAATCTATCTCTCAATGGTAAAATTAACCTAGCCTAAAAATTCTAGACTGTTCATGTCTTTGACAGTGGGCAAACTTACAAAATCAGCAAGGGATCAAATACTTATTTCCTTCACTGTACACTGTATATATCTCTTCTATATAATTTTTATAACATCTTGTTTAATTTGCATTCACTTGAACAGGTTTATAAAACAATAGTGTTTGTAAATGTACTGAATAAACATACATGCATTTTGCAAAGTAAGAAACAAAAAGCAGGGAGACGGGGTGAAGGAGATAAATTTGTAATGTATCTTTCTAGAAGACAAATATTTATTCTGCACAAAACAGAATTACTTTTTCCACAGTGACAGTGGTGGTGGCTCATTGCATTTGATTTAAATGGGATTTATATTCTTTATACATTTGCACTGAATCTATAACAGAAAAACACGCCAAAAATTTTAAAAAGCGTTACAAGTAATACTAGTGCTTCCAGAAGTCACTGCCTTTACAATCCTACATGCAGTCACAAGGGTGATGAATGCTAGGTTCCTGGAGCCGTGATAAGCATAAAAGTCATCCATCTGTCAGCACAGTATAATACTTGCCAACATTGTTGAATATGGAATAGACGTATTAGGCTACACTGTTATCCACCCAACTCCACCCACAAACCACAAAAATCAATTAAGAAAAACCTGGCAAATCTTTATTTATTATAGATGAGGTTTAAAGTGAAGACAGCATATGGAAAGAGGAGCTGAACAGATTTATACATAGTTTTCATACAATCGCTCCAATCGCTCATCCCCATACATTATCATGTCGGCAGCACTTCTCCCTGTTTACATAGGGAGATGTCCTGCCGACAACCATAATATTTCAGTTTTTTAAAACAATACGATCAGCAGAGGAATGAGCTTTTGCGCATTCATCTGCTGATTGCTGCCCTGTTTACACAGAGCAATTATCGTTAACGAGCGTTCTATGAACGCTTGTCCACCCAATAATTGCCCAGTGTAAAAGGGCCTTGAGTGTGAGTTTCACATGTGCTTTGCTTACTAAATAAAGGCACACAAGGCCTGCTTACTGACAAAACTGTTCTCAAGAAAGATTTGTTGCCTCGATGCAAACAACGTTCAGAATACATGTTATAGAGATGCATTAACCCCTTCCCGCTGTGGCCACTTTTGACCTTCCTGACAGAGCCTCATTTTTCAAATCTGACATGTTTCACTTTATGTGGTAATAACTCCGGAATGCTTTTACCCATCCAAGCGATTCTGAGATTTTTTCTCGTGACACATTGGACTTTATGTTACTGGCAATATTTGCCCGATACATTCAGTATTTAATTGTGAAAAACACCAAAATTTAGCGAAAAATTGCAAAAATTAGCATTTTTCTCAATTTAAATGTATCTGCTTGTAAGACAGGCAGTTATAACACACAATTGTTCCTAATTAACATCACCCATATATCTACTTTAGTTTGGCATCGTTTTTTTAACATCCTTCTATTTTTCTAGGACGTTACAAGGCTTAGAACTTTAGCAGCAATTTCTCACATTTTCAAGAAAATTTCAAAATGCTATTTTTACAGGGAGCAGTTCAGTTGTGTAGTGGCTTTGAGGTCCTTAGATATTAGAAACCCCCAACAAGTCAAAACTTGCAGCCCTCAAAGTATTCAAAGTATTCAAAACAGCATTTAGAAAGTTTAGACATTGCGCAGGAATTAAGGCAAAGTAGAGGTGAAATTTACAAAGTTCATTATTTTTTTCCAGAAATTCATTTTGAATCCATTATTTTTGTACCACAGAAGGTTTTACCAGAGAAATGCAACTCAATATTTATTGCCCAGGTTCTGCAGTTTTAGGAAATATCCCACATGTGGCTCTAGTGTGCTACTGGACTGAAACACAGGCCTCCGAAGCAAAAGTAGCACCTAGTGGATTTTGGGACTCTTATTAGAATATATTTTAGGTACCATGTCAGCTTTGAAGAGGTCTTGTGGAACTAGAACAGTGGAAACCCCCCAAAAGTGACCCCATTTGGGAAACTACACACCTCGAGGAATTTATTTAGGGGTGTAGCAAGTATTTTCACCCGCCAGTTTTTCTGCAAAAATTTTTGGAGCTAGGCCATGAAAATGAAAATCTACATTTTTTCAAATAAAATGTAGGTTTAGCTAATTTATTTTCATTTCCGAAAGAACAAAAGAAGAAAAAGCACCACAACATTTGTAGAGCAATTTCTCCCGAGTAAAACAATACCCCACATGTGGTAATAAACGGCTGTTTGGACACACGCAGGGCTTAGAAGGGAAACAGCGCCATTTGACATTTGGAACTCAAATTTAGCAGGAATGGTTTGCGGTGGCAATGTTGCATTTGCAAAGCCCCTGAGGGGACAAAACAGTGGAAACCCCCAACAAGTGACCCCATTTTGGAAACTATACCCCTTGAGGAAATTATCTAGGGGTATAGTGAGTATTTTGACCCCACAGGTTTTTTGCAGAAGTAGGCTGTGAAAATGAAAATCTACATTTTTTCAAATAAAATGTAGGTTTAGCTAATTTTTTTTTTCATTTCCACAAGGACTAAAGTAAAAAAAGCACCATAAAATTTGTAAAGACATTTCTCCCGAGTAAAACAATACCCACATGTGGTCATAAACATCTGTTTGGACACACGTAGTGTAAAGGATCTGCCAGGCACAGCTTCGGGGTTAACTCCCATAGGTAATCAGTCTACACCTGAATCTACGTCTCTGAGACTGACTCCATCTTCCACCACTCAGGATGGCAATCTTAGGAGTGGGAGAGCCTATCACAGCCTGGCCAGACGGAGCTAGCTCCCGCCCTCTGTCTGTTTATACCTGCCTTTCCTGTTCCTCCTTGCTTGTGATTCTTTCCGTGTGGTTTCCTGGCCCAGCTACAGCTCCTAACTATTTGATCCTGCTCCATACTGACCCTGGCTTACTGACTACTCTTCTGTTCTGCGTTTGGTACCTCGTGCTCTCCTGGTTTGATTTGGCTCGTTCACCACTCTGTTGCTCACGGTGTTGCCGTGGGCAACTGCCCCTTTCCCTTGCTTTGTATTCCCTTGTATGTTTGTCTCGCGCATTTACTGAGCGTAGGGACCGCCGCCCAGTTGAACCCCGTCGCCTAGGGCGGGTCGTTGCAAGTAGGCAGGGACAGAGTGGCGGGTAGATTAGAGCTCACTTGTTCGTTTCCCTACCCCCGTCGTTACACGTAGGGCTCAGAATGTAAGGAGCACCATTTGGATTTTAGAATGGTTTCTGGGCGCCATGTCACATTTGCTGAGCTCCTGTAGTACTAGTACAGTGGAAACACCCCAAAAGTGACTCCATTTGGGAAACTGCACCCCTGAGTAATCATCTAGGGGTATAGTGAAAATTTTGATCCCAAAGGTTTTTTGCTGAATTAATTAGAATTAAGCCATGAAAATGAAAAATATTTTTTTTTCCAACAAGATGTAGTTTTAGATCAACATTTTTCATCTTTACAAGGAATAGAGAAGAAAAAGCACACCAACATTTGTAAAGAAATTTCTCCCGAGTACGGTAACACCCCATATGTGGTTATAATCAGCTGTTTACATATATGGGAGCATTCAGAAGAAAAAGAGTGGTATTTATCTTTTGGAGTGTAGACTTTGCTGGAATGGTTTGCGGATGCCATGTTGCATTTGCAAAACCACTGATGTACCAAACAAAAGTGACCCCGTTTTAGAAACTACACCCCTAAAGGCATTTATCAACGGGTGTAGTGAGAATTTAGACTCCACAGGTGTTTTTCAGAAATCAATACGCAGTGGATGGTGCAAAGTGAAAATTGCAATTTTTCCACTGATCTGCCTATTCACCGCACAATATGTTGTGCCCCTAGAGAATCTTACCCCATAAATTGTTAAGCGGGTTCTCCCGGGTATGGTAATGCCTTACTTGTGGCCATAAATTGCTGTTTGGGCACACTGTAGGGCTAAGAAGGGAAAGACCGCCATTTTGAGCATGGATTTTGCTTGGTAGTTGTAATGATAGGGGTAGGGAAACGGACAAGTGAGCCCTAACCTACCCGCCACTCTGTCCCTGCCTACTTGCAACGACCCGCCCTAGGCGACGGGGTACAACTGGGCGGCGGTCCCTACGCTCAGTAAGTGCACGAGACAAACAGACAAGGGTACACAAAGCTAAGGGAAATGGGGCAGTTGCCCACGGCAACACCGTGAGCAACAAGAGAGGTAAACGAGCCGAGTCAAACCAGGAGTGTACGAGGTACCAAACGCAGAGCAGGAGAGTAGTCAGTAAGCCGGGGTCAATATGGAGCAGGATCAAATAGTCAGAAGCTGTAGCTGGGCCAGGAAACCACACGAGAAGAATCACAAGCAAGGAGGAACAGGAAAGGCAGGTATAAATAGACAGAGGGCGGGAGCTAGCTGAGTCTGGCCAGGCTGCGATAGGCTCTCCCACTCCTAAGCCTGCCAGCCTGAGTGGTGGAAGCTGGAGTCAGTCTCAGAGACATAGACTCAGGTGAAGACTGATTACCTATGGGAGTTAACCCCGAAGCTGTGCCTGGCAGATCCTTTACAGTAGTAGTTCTGTTTGGGGTTTTGCTGGTATTTCAGTTTATAATGTGGTGGCATATGTAATCTGTGCGGAGTACATCAGGACATAATAAGAGGGTATAATAATGGGGTAAATAATACAATTATCCATAGATGTGTGTTACACTGTGAAGCGATCCGTTATACACTGGCCTGTGTCACACTGATAAACGGTTTTCTTTCTTATCACCTTTTATAACGCTCTGCACCTTTTGGGGACTTTTTCTCCTTTGTAGTTTGGGAAATATTGCTGGGAAAGTTTTGCGCTGGTATAATATGGGCACCCTCGCTTCCAGCGGATGTGCTATGTCACTTAGCTTCCTAGTTCCTCAATACTAGGGCCCTGAAACTTAAGGAATGTTCCCCTCCGGCCTGCGCATTGAGATGTTTTTTCATCACCTCATTACTAGTGCCATAACTTTTTTATTTTTCAGTTGATTGAGCGGTGTGCAGGCTTGTTTTTTGCGAGACGGGCTGTAGATTTTTTTGGTACCATTTTAGAACACATACAACTTTTTGATCACTTTTTATTTCATTTTTTGGTAAAGGAAATTACCAAAAACAAGCAATTGTGTAATAGTTTTTTATTGGTTTTTTTTCGGCATCCACAGTGCGCTCTAAATTACATGTTAGCTTTATTCTGCGGGTCGATACGATTACGGTGATACCAAATTTATATAGTTTTTTTTTATGTATTGCAGCTATTGCACAATAAAATCACTTTTTTTATAAAACCATATGTTTTCTGTGTCGCCATATTCTAAGACCCATAACTTTTTTATTTTTGCGTGGACAAAGTTGTGTCAGGGATTATTTTTTGCGGCACGGATTGTCGTTTTTATTGGTACTATTTTGGAGTAAATGTGACTTTTTGATCATTTTTCATAGCATTTTTTGGGAGGAGATGTGATCTAAAAACAAAGATTCTGGCGTTGTATTTAATGGTTTTTTTTTACGGCGTACATCGTGCGGGATAATTTACATTATAGTTTTGTAGTTTGGGTCGTTACAAACGCGGCGATACCAATTATGTATAGTTTTTTTAATTTTTTTACGTTTTTTCCCATAATAAAAGACTTACTAAAAGGCAGTTTCGCTTTTTTTTTTAACTTAAAACTATTTTTTTTTGTTTTACGAAATTTTTATTTACTTTTTTTACTTTTTTTACTTGTCCCACTAGGGGACATGAGGGCCTGATGCCCCGATCGCTACTCTAATACACTGCACTACATACGTAGTGCAGTGTATTAGCGCTGTCAGTTATTCACTGACAGCAAGCCTATGAGAACTCGCCGCAGGCGGGTCCTCATCGGCTCCCGTACAAGGCAGACTCGGACGCCATTTTTTGGCGTCCGATTGCCATAGCAACCCAGCGATTGCGTCGCTAGTTTGCCGGTCGGGTTAAAACCCATCAGATGCTGCGCTCTATTGAGCGCAGCATCTGAGGGGTTAATCAGTCGGATCGGAGAATAGCTCCGGTCCTGGCAGTTACAGGAGGGTGCCAGCTGTATAATACAGCTGTCACCCCGCGGTGATGGTGCCGGCTCTGCTTCTGAGCCCGCACGATCTCTGCGACGTAACTGTACTGCGGTTTGCGGGAACACCTTCCCGGCAGCGCCGTATATATACGGCGGATGTCGGGAAGGGGTTAAGCTAAAAGAGTCTAAAAAAGCATTGCTAAAGACCTGGGTGTATGGAGTCAGCCGATTCACCCATACCAATTGTTCAAATTACAGCCGGTTCGTGGAACCGGGAGTAACTGGATCGCGACCCGATTCCCCTGCACTCCATTGTATCTGCGTCAGATACAATTGAGCAGTCAATGGCGAGGCAAAGGAAATATCAGTTCCCTGACTCGCCATTTGGTGCTTAACCGATGATGCAGGAGCCGCCTGCGTCGTTCTGCTGGAGGCTGGTCAGAAGAGACCAGGCCTGCATCGCTATAGGATGGTGTTGGAATGGGGACCGGTGAGTATTTAGTGTTTATTTTTTTAGTGGGCACTGTGAGTGGCACTTTATACAGGAGCACTATTTACAGATGGCACTGTGTGGGGCATTATTTGCAAATGGCACTGTGTGGGGCATCGGACACTATTTACAGATGAATCTGTGGGGGGCACCATTTACAGGGGGCACTTTGAATGGCACCATCTGCAGATGGCACTATGTGGGGCACTATTTACAGATGACACTACATGGGGCACTAGCTACAGATGGCACTGTGTGGGGAACTAGCTACAGATGGCACTGTGTGTGACAGTAGGTACAGCTGGCAATGTGCGTGGCACTAGCTACAGATAGCATTGTGTGAGACACTAGTTACAGATGGCACTGTGTTGGGCACTATCTAAGTGTGGTATTGTGTGGGGCACTACTTACAGATGGCGCTGTGTGGGGCACTAGTTATAGATGGCAGGGAGTGGGGCACTACTTACAGATGGCACTGTGTAGGGCACTAGCTACAGATGGCACTGTGGATGGCACTATCTACTGGGGGCGCTGTGCAGGGCACTATTTACTGGGGGCACTGTGTTATTTTAGTGTGGCACCATTGTATTTATGTGGCGGTATATTCAGGGGCACAATGTATGCCACTATTATATTTAGGGGCACAGTGTGTGGCAGTGTATTTAGGGGTGCATGGTATGGTGATATTATATTCAGGAGCACAGTGTGTTAAACCATCGGAATTTTATCTTAGTTATATATGCAGATGTGTTAGAAAAGTGAGGAGCAGAAGACATCTGAGCTTCCATCTCTGCATAGATGAGTCATGGCCAGGAGAAGTCATCATAGGGGTCTGGACCGGATGGAGAAGAAAAGAGAAAAAGAAAGTCTAGAATCTGAGAAGTCACCTGTGAGTCACTGAATGCAAATAGTTATTCTCTCTCTGACTTATCAGTACTCTGGTCACTGTATGATCTGCAGCGAGATGATGGGTGATATCTGTCAAGTCCACGGGGAATGTGGACCCACTGGGCTACTCCGAGTAACAAAGTAGCTGATGGCCAGACAAATATATGAAACCTGCCACTGGTCAATGGTACCTTGATAGCAGACTGGTGCTGGATTACTGGAAGCTGGCTTGTGCTGGATTATCGGAAACTGGTTTGTGCGGGATTATCGGAAGCTGGATTGTGCTGGATTCTCAGAAGCTGAACTGGACACTGGAGTCGTCATGGACACTGGAGTCGTCATGGACACTGGAGTCGTCACGGACAATGGACTCGTCACAGACACTGGGCACGGATGCTGAACTCATCACGGACACTAGACACGGATACTGGACTAGTCACGAACACTGGACACAGATACAGGACTGGACACGGATACTGGATAGTCACAGACACAGGTTACAGAGAATTGGATACGTAACCTTCGCAGACTAACTCTGGGTTAGAACTAACATTGCTCAGGCACTGGGGAAGGGGGCTTAAATGGTCCGGGGTGTGCTAGGATAGCCTGAGGGCAATATTCCTGGTGCGCGCGCTGGCCTTTTAGGAGTGGGGACGAGCGCGTATGCACACCTTACGTGCATAGGCCGGGAGCGGAAGAGAGAGCAGAGTGCGCTGGCGTCCCTAGGCCTTTCCATTTGAATCTTGAGAAATTGCAGTATTACCACCGCCTTTTCTCTAAGCATTCCATCCACACAGCGTCAAAGTGAAATATATATTTTATCTTTTGTAAAAAAGTCTTTCTTTTTACTTTATCTGTGTCAGTCTGCACATTTATCTTCCGAATGCCACTCAGCCTTTTTGAACCCTCTAGGCTGCCTTATCTGTCAAGACTCTGACCGGTTCCTATGGTTACCGGGACGCTTTTGCCACACTCCAGCATCTAGCTGCCCCTATGACTACCGACTGCGGTGGCTCCCCGTCTGAACATATGGTATGGTTACACTCAGCTTGGCCTAACCGCAGCTTACGGACCACGCTGTCTTTCAAGCCAAATAGAGCAGCACACATTATATTTTGCGGTAACACTATTGTTCACCGGCAGAGAATAGCTGCAGTTGTCATCTCCATCCACTTATCAGCCCACAGCAGTGTTGTGCCTGTTGTTTGCACAACCTCTCCAGATGAGCATACCTGCTACTTTCTCTCCATTGTTTTCAACCTGCACCATGAGGTGCTGTACATTTTTTTTTCTCTTTTAGATTTGTTTATCATTGTTAAGACCATACTGGGAGCTGTAGTTTCATGCTGTACAAGCTTATATGTACATAGCTTGGTTTTGGTGCTGTATTTATGTACTGAGCTAGTTTTGGCGCCGTATATATGTACTGAGCTTCGTTCTGGTTATGTATATATGTACTGAGCTTTGTTCTGGAGCTGTATTTATGTACTGAGCTTAATTCTGGTTTTGTATTTTTGTACTGAGCTTGGTTTTGGGGCTTTATATATGTACCGAGTTTGATTCTGGTGCTGTATATATGTGTTGAGCTTTGTATGGTGATGTATTTATTTACTGAGACTTGTTCTGGTGCTGTATGTATGTACTAAGCTTGATTCTGGTACTGTATATATGTATTGAGCTTGGTTCTGGCACCATATCTATGCATTAAGCTTTATTCTGATACTGTATTTGTACACTAAAATTTTTTATTCGGTGGTTGTAGCACGCCACACTGTTCTCCATGCTTCCCACATTGCATAGTCTAACTAAATGGGCTGAGCACGCCTAGGTTACAGAACGTGCACATATGGGTCTATACATAATAGGTGAGTTTAATATAATAACTGTGGGTAGGTATGTATGCTATGTAATTATATGAATAGTGTGGCAATCCAGTTAAACCTTCTGGACAGGGAGCCACACAAGCTTGGAAAGTATCTAGGCTATTACTGCTACAAACAAAAATATTTATTATTAATATATAGTGTATTTGGAATATTGTAATTATTTGATTTGATTATTAAAGTCGTAATAATTTTCCATGGTGCAACACACCGCAAATTAGATAACCTGTTGTTAAAGATTTGAATCCCACCCCTGGGTGTATGTCAATCCACAGTTAGACAAATTGTATATAAATGTAGAAAATTTGAACTGTTGCTACTCTCCCTAGGAGTGGTGTCCTGTTACGATCATGCCAAGAGTACTTTAGTCAATCCTGAAGGAGGTGAGAAAGAACTCAAGGGTAATAGCAAAAAACCTATTGAAAACTCTACAAACTGTAAAACTGTTTATTTGTTCCCTATTAGAAAAGCAGTGAACAAAAATGGTGTTCATGGAAGAACACCACGCTGCTGTCCAAAAAAACCATTGCAACCCTTTCTCAAGTTTGCCTGAGACCACCTGGATATTCCACAATGTATCTGGGAAAATGTTCTAAAGTGGAACTTTTTTTTAATCACAAATGCACAGTTATTTGCTTGTAGGAAAAAGAACACAACACACCAACACCAAAACCTCATCCCAACTGAATAGCATGGTGGAGAGAGCATCATGGTTTGGGGCTGTGTAGCTGCCTAGGGGCGTGGATGTCTTGTAGACATTGAGGAAACAATAAATTCATAGTTACATCAAAACATTTTATGGTAGAATGTAAGGGCAGCAGTCCATGGCCTCAAGCTGAAGAGACTTCGGGTGATACAAAAAGACAATGACCCGAAGCATACAAGTAAATTGACTAAAGAATGGTTGAAAAAAGATGATTTGTGTTTTGGAATGGTCAAGTTAGAGTCCTGAGCTTAACACTATTGAGATGATGTGGCATGACATGAAGAGGGCTGTTCATGCTAGGCATCCTAGAAATATTGACAAACTCAAAACACATTTGCAGGGAGTGATGGTCCAAAATTCGGCCTCAACGTTGTGCTAATCTTATTTGCAGCTGCAGGAAACATTTGGTGGAGGTGATGGCTGCTAAAGGGGGATCTACAGGTTTAATTCAAGAGTTAATTTTCTTGCACTATGGATATTTACTCAATAAAAGACATGAACAGTACAACTGTTTGTGTGTTATTAGTTTAGCTAGATTTTGTTTGTCTATAATTGTGACTTAGACAACAAGAAGACCACATTGTATTAGTAATCAATGCAAAAATCAAGATATTTCCAAAGGGTTCACTTTCTTTTTCCTGCAAATGCGTGTCCCCTGTCCATAAGCTTGTACACTCGACTGAGTGTTCATGTTTATTTCAATGAGAAAAGGGAGACAAGACACTGACAGACATTTCTGAAAATAGCTTATCTCCTGGCTGAACAAAAGGTCTTGCCTAACATCTGTTAGTCAGACATCTGTTGTCGGGTAACTTTTGGGGGGCCCTATATACATGAGATTGTCGGATGTGCATATTTATCGTATATTCAAGGACGATAGCTGTTGGCCAACTCTCTCATGTGTATGGCTGGCCTAAATCAAGTTAGAAGCATTATATATTTGTGGCCGTATCCAGTATCTGCAGAAAGATTTGATATCAGTGGTAGGCTATAGAGATTAGATTGCTGGCAGATTTCACCAGAGTGTCTGGATCTGCGAACAAATATCTCATATGTATGGCCTGCCTAAAGGGGTTATCTCATCATGATCAGCTGAACGACGTGGGTCCAGCTTCTGAAAACCCAGCGATCAGCTGTTATTGTTGGAGTCAGGTTTGGCCATTGTCACCCATTAAATGAATGTGTGACCATGTAATACAAAGCCAGGCCGAGTAGTTAAAGCAGGAGTCGCTCTTTTTAACACGTAGAAACAGGTTTCGAGCTGTCCTAAGGCCTCATGCCCACTTCAGTTATTTTCTTCAGGGTGCTATCCGTTTTTTTAATGGATAGCACAATGAGACATTCATTTCTATGGGGCCATGCACACTTCTGTTGTTTTAACAGTTCCATGCATCTGTTCCCTCAAAAGTAGAACATGTCCTACTTTTGCTCGTTTCAATGATTACTGTCTCATTAATGTGCTTTGCTAACACAATTGTAAGTGTGGTATACAGTATGCACAGCTCCAAGTGTGTCAGTGCGTAAACAGGATACCTCTCACAAATGCCACAACCCCTTCAGCTGTTCCGTGGAGGTGCATCTAGTTTGACCGCCAAAGATCATACATATGGCCTGTTCTATGTCTAGTGCAATAATAACCTCAATTTTCCTTTTTATTTTTTTTTAACGTATATCAGGTCAAAACACGTTGGAATTCTTGCTGGGACCAATTTTGACGTGAGCGGTCCCAAGTTGGGAAAAGCAGACAGGCTCCATTCAAAAAAAGAGTGTAAATGTTCACCCAGCAGCTTATGTTCCTGAAGGATGTGATGGAACTTCGTCCGGAAGTTTATTTTTTATGGTTTTTGCACATTTTTCAAACAATATAGTAATCTGATCCACAAAAATGAAAACACTGTTACTATTGTCATGACATATTACAGGCCTAGTAGTATTGTGTGCAAATATCGCATGCATGTTTCCTAATTTTTGTGTACGCGTCGCTTCTACGAGGCCTGCTTCCCCTAATTGTTTTAACCTGCCTGTAATGTCAATCGCACACACACTTTGAGCCGCAATTCACAGTACAGATTTCTGTGAATTTCCACTACGTGTGTCAGGAATTGACAGTCCAAGCAGGTTCTAAACTATGTCGTTTAAGGAACGTTGGTACTAGCACTATGCCACGTTCAATATAGCTGATAGTTGTGGGTGCATGTAGTCGCACACCCAACAATACTATATACAGTAGATGGCCAATTATGAGCAAAGGACATTCCTTATTAATTATGCAAAAAGTAGTATGTTCAACAAAATATACTTGTAATTTAATATGATTTCAATAAAATTTTTAATGTCATTTCTTCAACAGAACATGTGAGAATCTCGAAGATGCCCAGGAAGTAGACTCAAATGGCACTCAGCTAGAGGAGACCGAAGTACAGTCTACTCCCACGAGCGTATCTGCTCATGTGGCAACAGAGGACAGTTTAGAGCTATCTGCCACGACCAGGGTTGCTTCAAACACAGCACCTCGTAGCACTTCACGGCGCAGTCGCGGGTCTGTTGCTAGTGCTACTGACACCAGGGCTCTTATTGACTACAGAGTTCTGGATTACCTTAATAGGAGCAGTAGCGAAAATCCAGAGGAGATGTTCCTTCGGAGCCTCAGCCCTCATTTAACTCGCCTTCTTCCGGAACGTCGGCTGCGAGTACAGGGAGCGATGATCGTAATGATCCAGGCAGTTTTCACTCTGGCCACTGAGCCTCACAATAGACTGACACTTCCTGTTCTGTAGAGATCACTTGTCAGCAGTCATCTCATTATGATCACAGGCAGGATTCCAATAAAAGGTAAAACCTATATAATAAAGCTGGAGGCGGACAACACAGGATCACACAATACACAATAGAAACAAGAAAAGTCCTTGACAGCATTTACGTCTTGATGCAAAAAAGTTAACTTTAATCCAGTCGTGCAACATTTCGGTTAGCAGCCTTTCTCAAGTGAGTGCTGTTCAGTACTTTTCTTATTGCTGTTGTAGCACAAGGGCCAGTTGGAAAGAGCCCTTTTGGACTTGTAACACTCTCGCATAGAAGTCAATAGGTCGCTTTCTGACGAAGGTTTCCTAATGTCTAAAAGACTGCTGTTAACAACTCAGAGCAGCAGCTTAAAGATGGCTGCCCCCATAATCGAATTAAATAAAAATATCGCATTTTAATGAAGAATAAAATAGGTGACAGATTCAACTTAATCCTTTATACTTGTTTCTATTGTAGGATGAATTCTTGGCTTAGCTAAAAAACAGGGGCAGTACTGCTGTATCATAAAAAAAATTGCTGCAATTTTGTGAACTAAGTGAAAAATTGTTGTTTTCATACAAGTTTTTTCTGAAGCAGCTGTCATGTCTTCAACATTGTAAGTGGAAATGTCATACATTTAATGAGTGTCATACTATGTGCTTAAAGAGAACCTGTCACGTTGAAATTGCACTACAATCTGTGGGCAGCATGCTATAGAACAGGAGTAGCGTGTTGATGTATATTTTTGTAGTAAAAGATTCAGTATGAGGTTTAATTTATTCATTTAAACCTTTTCTCATTCTGGGTTTAGGAATCCAGTGGGCGGTTCTACTCAGTGATTGACAGCTAACTCTATATTCACACTCATACAGGGAAGGATGTCCATCATTGAGGAGGACTGCCCACTGAGCTTCTTAGCCTAGAATGAGCAGAGGTTTAAAAGAAAAAATTACAAGTTCTACTGAATCTTTTGCTGCAAAAATATACATTAATCCGCTCAACTCCCCCTCCTCTATAACATGCTGCCCACAGATTGGACTGCATTTTCAATGAGACAGATTCCTTTTAAAGCATATTGGTCAGCTGAATATACTGCCCTAGATATGAGCAGCATAGTAAAGGGACAGGTCTGTTCACATATTAGCCAAAATGGCACAAAACGTATTGCGTCATTCTGCTAATTGGAGCAATCAAAGAATACAGCATATTTAGGCTTCATTCACATCTGCGCTAGGGCTGTGTTCCGACGTTCCGTCTGAGTTTTCCGTCTGAACAGAGCCCTGACAGACACAACCAGAAACCATAGGTTTCCGTTTTCATCACCTTTGATTTCAGTGGTGACTGATCCAGTGCCAATGGTTTCCGTTTGTCTCAGTTGTGCAAGGGTTCCGTCGTTTTGACAGAATCAATAGCGTAGTCGACTACGGTATTGATTCCGTCAAAACAATGCAACCCTTGCACAACTGAGACAAACGGAAACCATTGGCACCGGATCTGTCACCATTGAAATGAATAGTGATAGTGACCTATGGTTTCCGTTTGTGTCTGTCAGAGCTCCATTCAGATGGAAAGCTCAGACAGAACGTCGGAACGGAGAGCATTAGCGCAGATGTGAACGAAGCCTTATGTGACGGAACGGGTGACGGTTACAGGCATTGTACCCAAATAAAGGTTAAGCCTGCCGCAAACCGTCGCACTCCCGCCATCCGGGTGCCATAGCTTAGATGGCGCCCGGTGCTAGATGGGGATATGTCCCCTCAAACTGCATTACGTTATGTTTGATAACCAGTTGATTTATATTATATTGTATTCAGTGCTGCTTCACTGTCATCCCCTCTAGGATTAATCTTACACTGTAGAAGAGTGAGTCGCGGGCTGCAAGCGGGAACTTGTCTGAATGTAAATAAGAAAAAGGAGGGGGCAAGAGCAGAAAGCACATGGCCTAATTCCTGAGGGAGGGGTGAGTGAGGGAGATAGTGGTGCTGTGTGAGATCTCAGTTAGTTGCTGTCCAGGAGAGGATGAGATAGCAGTGTGAGCTGCAGGCAGGGGCTCTCTACCTCAGAGATGGTACCTGACCTAGGGACAGTGATAGAGGGCAAGTGCTGGAGTCCCATCTAACTAAGGAGGATCTGGAGACACCCCAAAGGATGAAAGGTACAGTGGAGAGACCTCATAGTGAGGTAGCCTGTCACATCCAGCCCAGAGGGGAGAAGCAGCAGTGCATTGTTTCTGTGTGTGTCTGTCCCTATTAATAAACGCGCCTCTGTGGCTTGTCCCCTGTTAATCTGTGTCGCCTGAATCTATCGCCCACATTCTCTTGGCGTAAACCGACCCCCACTGACCCGGTTTCGCCACATTTGGTGGCAGCGGTGGGATAGATTCAGCCCGTTCTAGGGGAAGCGGCAGGGGATAGGTACCCTGGTACCATCCGGCGTTTCGCGGCCAGACCTCAAGGGCGGACTGCCACACGTGCTGCAGTACAGGGGGACCACAGGCACCTAAATCCCCAGTCATGGAGCCTGACTCTATGGATCCTCCCGGCGGAGCAGAGGCTGTCCCCTATGGCAGCCACCTCCGAATTACACTCCAATAGCTGTGCCGGTTCCGGCGCATTGCCTTCTCGTCCCGCGACATCAAGGATCGGCTGATTGAGAAGCTCCAAGCCTGGGACCTGGCAAACCCGGCCGAGATGGGAGAGATGGCCGAGGGTGACGTTGACTACTGCCCCGAAGAACCGGCCAGTCGCCAGGGAGCCGGCCGTAGCGCCATCTCGGACACCCAGGCCCTGCGGATGGGGGATCTGCTGACCGCTCTGGGGCCTCAAAGCTCTGAGGCTGAGTGCCTGATCATCGTTGGGGCCGTGGCCTGTGCAGTGGCACCCCCAGAACCAACAACCCCAATCCTTGCCGGGCCCCGAAGACCCCAACTACGATACAACGACCTCTCCAAGTTGGATCCTTCGTCCACGGATATCGATGCGCACCTAACCATGCTGGAGACACAGCTACAGGTGCATGACATCCCCACCACCGAATGGGCTCGCTACATGGGGCCCAGCCTGCAAGGGAGGGCCCTTGAAGTCTACCGGAGCCTAGGTCCAGAGGACGGACGGGACTACGGTTGCCTCCGGGATGCCCTGCTGAAGAGGTATGCGATCACCCCAGAGACTTACAGAGAGCGGATCCGTAATTTGACGCTCGCCGGCCAGGGTACCCATGTGGAACTGGCAGCCCAGCTCCGCTTAAGCTGCTCCAGGTGGGCCGAGGGGAAGAAGGCCTTCAGTCGGGAGGCCCTGGAGGACCTTGTCATTTTGGAGCAACTCCTCTCCAGGATGGAGGTCCCCGTTCGTGCCTGGGTCGCGGACCGCCACCCCAGCACCCCTGAAGATGCCACCACCCTGGCCAGTTCTTGGCCCACCGACCCAAGTGGAGAAGCCTTCCGCGCCAGGACCAACGCTGAGAGCTCTGAGCCCCTACCAAAATAGCGGAACCACTCCGGCCAACTTCGATGAGACCCCAGCCGCAGCCTACGGCCGCCCCGATCCCTCCAAGGGTCCGCGGCCCTACGGACTCCCGCCAGTGTTATGGGTGCCACCAGCCGGGGCAAATCTGACGGGACTGCCCCCTGGCCCAATCAACGGTGCCCTTTCCCAGACCAACCCCAACCAGGGTCGCCTTTTGCCCGGAGGCGGGAGAACCCGATGAGTGTGACCACCTCCTAGATGCACCAGAGGTGGAGGAGGTGGTCTACCACGTAGAGTTTGCGAACCTCGTGACGAACCAGGTCCCTGCCAACATGCAGGGCCACCGACAGCCCGTGGTGCTGGGACACCGCACTGTCCAGGGACTCCGTGACTCGGGGGCATCCCTCACCCTGGTGAGACCTGCTTCCCCAGTCTAAGGTTTTTCCCCAGCGATTAGCCCGGATTACCCTGGCGGACGGACAGCAGCGGTCCATTCCCCGCGCCAGAGTCTACTTGGACTGGGGCCCCGGAAAAGGGGAGGTCGAAGTCGGGCTCATGCCGGATCTCCCCGCCGATGTCTTATTGGGGAACGACCTTGGGAACGGTCTCACAAGTCAGTTCGCTGGGGCCGTGACCCGCAGCCAAGCCCGGGAGAACCTTTACCGGCCTCCACCACCGACCAGTGTAACCACCGAGGCTCCTCTCCCGGAAGCCCCGCTCCCCGAACCGCCGGTGGTAAGTACCCAAGCCCCTGACGCCTCACAACTGACCCGACGAACCCCCCGACAGACCTGGGGGAGGTGGATAGGGTTGCTTTTAGGGAGGCCCAGCATACGGATCCTTCCCTGTCCTCTGCCCGTAGCCTGGCCGATTGACCACCCAGTGGAGGGGCCCAGGCAGGGTTCCAGTGGGACAACGGGCTGTTGTACCGGGTCGAAGCCCCGACCAAGCCCGAGTCGCCCTGGACCGCCTCCAAACAGCTGCTTGTTCCCCAAGCCTACCATGCACGACTGTTAGCCCTGGCCCACGATATACCCGCGGCGGGTCACACTGGGACCAGGTCCACCAGGGCCCGGCTCTCGAAGGCTTTCTTTTGGCCAGGGCTGACTGAGGACGTGCGGCGGTACCGAGCTTCGTGCCCTGTCTGCCAAAGGGTGGCAGGGGCCCCGCGCAAGGTGCCGCTCAAGCAGCTGCCCCTCATCCGAGAGCCCTTCCAGTGGGTGGCCATAGACCTGGTTGGCCCCATTAATCCCCCCAGCCGAGGGGGAAAGCGTTACATCCTAACCCTGGTAGACTTCGCTACCAGATACCCGGACGCAGTGGCTCTGTCCTCCATAGATGCCGAGCACGTCGCCCAGGGACTCATGGACATCTTCAGCCGGGTGGGGTTCCCGCGTGAGGTACTCACAGACCAGGGATCTCAATTCCAGGGAGAACTCATGCAGGACTTCTGGAATCGGCACGGGGGAGTTCTCTAAGAACCACCGCCTACCACCCCCAAACGAACGGACTGTGTGAAAGGTACAATGGTACCCTCAAGCAGTTGCTACTCCGATACGTCCACTCGGAGGGGAGAGACTGGGACCGCTCCTTGCAGCTGCTTCTCTTTGCCTATCGAGAGGTGCCGCAGGAGTCTACCGGGCACTCCTCATTCGAGTTGCTGTTCGCGAGGCGGGTCCGGGGACCCTTGGACTTAGTCCGGGAAGGTTGGGAAGGGAAGTTTGCAAGCCCGGAGATCCCGGTAGTAGACTATGTGAGCCAAATGCGGGAGCGCCTAGCACGGTTGATGGATTTGGCCCATCAGCGATTGGAAGTAGCTCGAAGCCATCAACGGGACGAGTACAACCATAGCGCCCGACCCCGAGAGCTGGGGGTGGGGGAGAAGGCACTGGTCCTCGCGCCAGTACGAGGCAACAAGTTGCAGGCCAATTGGGCTGGACCGTACACTGTAGTGGGGCGACAGGGGACGACGAACTACCTGGTAGCCCACGACAAGGCAGAAAAGCGGGTACGGAACTACCACATAAACCGGCTCAAGGCCTATGTGATAAGGGAGGTAGGAGCAGTCGCGATATGCTGCCCGCCCATGGACAACCCTGACGTGGACCGCATCCCTGACCTATTGGCAGAGGCCCGACGCCAGACAGGGCTGGCAGATGTGCAGCTTGAAGTCCAGCTATCGCGCTTGCAGAGTAGGGAGATGGGGGAGGTGTTAGCAGCCCAGGAGGCCCTGTTCACCGTGTCCCCCGGACGTACCTCCCTAGTCGCTCACGAGGGCAACACTGGAGGAGCCCGACCCCTCAGGCAGCCCGCGTTCCGAGTGGCTCCCTCAGTGCTGACCGCGATGAGAAAAGAAGTAGAAGAAATGCTGGAGATGGGGGTCATTGTACCATCTCACAGTCCTTGGGCCGCCGGCGATGTGTTGGTCCCCAAGAAGGACAAAACCACGAGGTTCTGTGTAGACTACCGGCGGCTGAACGAGGTAACCGTTACGGATGCCTATCCGATGCCCCGGATTGAGGAGCTGCTCGATAGGCTGGGAGGGGCACGCTTCGTGTCCAGTCTGGGTCTCAGCAAGGGCTACTGGCAGATTCCTCTAACCAAGGAAGCCCAAGAGCGCTCGGCGTTCATCACCCCGTTCGGCCTGTTTGAATTTACGTGCATGCCGTTCAGGATGAAGAACGCCCCCGCGACCTTCGAGAGGGTGGTCGACCGGATCCTCGTAGGGTGCCAGGAGTTTGCCCAGGCCTACCTGGACGATATCGCTATCTTTAGCGAGACTTGGGAGGAAGACTTGGGGAACGTGGCGCAGATCCTGGAGCGCATCCGGTACGCCGGCCTCACCATCCGCCCCGACAAGTGCCAGATGGGGATGGCAGAAGTGGCCTACCTGGGGCACCGAGTGGGCAGCGGACAGATCCGCCCAGAACTGGCCAAGGTGGAGGCCATTCTCCAATGGCCCCGGCCGGCCAACCAGAAGCAGGTTGGGGCCTTTCTGGGAGTCACAGGGTACTACCGAAAATTTATCCTTCAGTATAGTACCCTGGCCAAGCCCTTGACCGACTTGACGTCCAAAAGGTTCAGTCGACTGATGCCCTGGTCCCCTGACTGTGAGGCGGCCTTCGGGAGCCTTAAGACTGCCCTCTCCACCTCCCCTGTCCTGGCTGCCCCTGACTTCCACCGGCAGTTCATAGTCCAAACCGATGCCTCAGACGTCGGGCTGGGAGCGGTACTGAGCCAAGTGGACCAGGCAGGCCACGAACACCCGGTCGCGTACCTCTCCCGGAAGCTGCTGGACCGAGAGAGGGCATACGCAACCATTGAGAAGCAGTGCCTGGCTGTCGTGTGGGCTCTAAAGAAGCTCCAGCCCTACGTTTATGGGAGGAAGTTCACAATAGTCACAGACCACAGTCCTCTCAGTTGGTTGAACAGAACCGCCGGGGACAATGGGCGTTTACTACGGTGGAGCCTGGCCTTACAATCCTATAACTTTACCATCTCTCATAAAAAGGGCCGGGACCACGGGAATGCTGATGGACTCTCTCGGCAGCAGGACACTGATGGGCGGAGACTGACAGCACCGGGCCCAGATCTCATCACTGACCCGACAGAGGGTCAGCAGGACTGATTCTGGATCTAAGCTGGGGAGGTCTGTGACGGAACGGGTGACGGTTACAGGCATTGTACCCAAATAAAGGTTAAGCCTGCCGCAAACCTTCGCACTCCCGCCATCCGGGTGCCATAGCTTAGATGGCGCCCGGTGCTAGATGGGGATATGTCCCCTCAAACTGCATTACGTTATGTTTGATAACCAGTTGATTTATATTATATTGTATTCAGTGCTGCTTCACTGTCCTCCCCTCTAGGGTTAATCTTACACTGTAGAAGAGTGAGTCACAGGCTGCAAGCGGGAACTTGTCTGAATGTAAATAAGAAAAAGGAGGGGGCAAGAGCAGAAAGCACATGGCCTGATTCCTGAGGGAGGGGTGAGTGAGGGAGATAGTGGTGCTGTGTGAGATCTCAGTTAGTTGCTGTCCAGGAGAGGATGAGATAGCAGTGTGAGCTGCAGGCAGGGGCTATCTACCTCAGAGATGGTACCTGACCTAGGGACAGTGATAGAGGGCAAGTGCTCGAGTCCCATCTAACTAAGGAGGATCTGGAGACACCCCAAAGGATGAAAGGTACAGTGGAGAGACCCCATAGTGAGGTAGCCTGTCACATCCAACCCAGAGGGGAGAAGCAGCGGTGCATTGTTTCTGTGTGTGTCTGTCCCTGTTAATAAACGCGCCTCTGTGGCTTGTCCCCTGTTAATCTGTGTCGCCTGAATCTATCGCCCACATTCTCTTGGCGTATACCGACCCCCACTGACCCGGTTTTGCCACACCTTATATGTACAAGTCCTGGGATTTCAGAAGGAGAACCCCCCCCTACCCCCTTATCAGTAGTGATTGACAGCTGGCTGCTATATACACCGTGTTCCAAATTATTATGTACATTGGATTTAAGTGTCATAAACATTTAATTTATTAGTTTTTCAATTAAACTCATGGATGGTATTGTGTCTTAGGGCTCTTTGGATCATTGTACTCAATCTCAGACACCTGTGATAATTAGTTTGCCAGGTCTGCCCAATCAAAGGAAAACTACTTAAGAAGGATGTTCCACATTATTAAGCAGGCCACAGGTTTCAAGCAATATGGGAAAGAAAAAGGATCTCTCTGCTGCCGAAAAGCGTGAAATAGTGCAATACCTTGGACAAGGTATGAAAACATTGGATATTTCAAGAAAACTTAGGCGTGATCATCGTACTTTTAAAAGATTTATGGCTGATTCAGAGCACAGATGGGTTCGTTCAGATAAAGGCATAATGAGGAAGGTTTCTGCCAGACAAATGAATAGGATTAGGGGCTGCTAAAATTCCATGGCAAAGCAGCAAACAGGTATTTGAAGCCGCTGGTGCCTCAGGAGTTCCGCGAACCTCAAGGTGTAGGATCCTCAAGAGGTTTGCATGTGTGCATAAAGCTATTATTCGGCCACCCCTAAACAATGCTCACAAGCAGAAACAGTTGCAGTGGGCTCAGAAATACATGAAGACTAATTTTCAAACCGTGTTGTTTACTGATGAGTGCCATGCAACCCTGGATGGTCCAGATGGATGGAGTAGTGGATGGTTGGTGAATGGCCACCATGTCCAAACAAGGCTGCGACGTCTGCAAGGAGGTGGCGGAGTCATATTTTGGGCTGGAATCATGGGGAGAGAGCTGGTAGGCCCCTTTAGGGTCCCTGACGGTGTGAAAATGACCTCTGCAAAGTACGTAGAGTTTATGACTGACCACTTTCTTCCGTGGTACAAAAAGAAGAACCGTGCCTTCCGTAGCAAAATTATCTTCACATGACAATGCACCATCTCATGCTGCAAAGAATACCTCTGTGTCATTGGCTGCTATGGGCATAAAAGGATAGAAACTCATGGTGTGGCCCCCATGTTCCCCTGACCTCAACCCTATTGAGAACCTTTGGAGCATCCTCAAGCAAAATATCTATGAGGGTGGAAGGCAGTTCACATCAAAACAGAAGCTCTTGGAGGCTATTCTGACATCCTGCAAAGATATTCAAGCAGAAACTGTCCAAATACTCACAAATTCAATGGATGCAAGAATTGTGAAGGTGATATCAAAGAAGGGGTCCTATGTTAACATGTAACTTGGCCTGCTAAGTTTTTTTTGATTGAAAGAGCTTTTGATATCTATAAATATGACCTCCTGATGCTACAAATTCAACAAATTACCATTTTAGTTCTCTTTACAACCTTTAAAATGTTTTGATCTCTGTTGTGCATAATAATTTGAAACAGTGCATTTTGAGTTTTTTACTTCTAAAAAAACATCTGTTATCATTAGGAGATTTGTTCAATAAAATTTGCATTATACTCCAACGGTTGATGGCTTGAAGATCATAGACTATTTAGGAAAATCAGCGAAAAATAACATTTGCATAATAATTGGGAATGCGGTGTTTTTACATACACGGCAGTGCGTCAATCACTGTAAGAGCTTATTCAGACGATTTTCACACGCGTCACACGGACCTATGTTAGTCAATGGGGCCCGTTCAGACAGTACGTGATTTTCACCCAGCGTATGTCCGCTGAGTAAAACTCACGACATGTCCTATATTTGCCCGTTTTTCGTGCATCACGCACCCATTGAAGTCAATGGGTGTGTGAAAACCGCGCACGGCACACGGACGCACTTCCATGTGCCACGCGTGATGTGCGCTACAGTAGTCAAAACTATTCATGAAAACAGAAAAGCACCACGTGCTTTTCTGTTTCCAAACATAAAAACAGAGTCATAATGATGACGGCTGCGCGAAAATCACGCAGCCACGCATCATATGCTGATGACACATGGAGCTTTTGTGGAACTTTAGCGCGCAAAACGCACATACTCGTGTGAATCCAGCCTAAGGAGGGTGGGGGAGACAGGGAGAGCGCACTTCGCATGAATACCCGGACTCATTTTGATCGCTACTACTGGCCAGATGGCTTAGGTGAACAGATCAGTCCCTGTACTTTGTTGCCCCTACGTAGGGCAACATATTTAGCTTACATATCCGCTTTAAACTAGGCTGAGATTCATTCCATATAACATAGTTTCTTTCAGTAAATACACAGGATACAAAATAATTACAGCTTTCAGAAAGTGAAAGCAGTTGAAAAGCCTAAGAATGTTTTGCAACATATTAAGTGATGCACAGGACTTCACAATAGCATACCAGTAAAATTCCAATAATCAAGAACCTTCCTGCCAAGACTTGTGTCATATGATAAGTTATTTCTATTACTAGATTCATATAAATCAGCTAAAGAAACAGAACATATGTGTGTCTTTGCCTAGTGATACACAAAATAATATATGTGTAAAAATGTAATTAGACTTATTACATTATGACAAAGATATGTTCTGAAAGAATTTCTTGAATATGATGCATAGATGGGAAAAATAAATATATGCCCATCATACCTTGCATTTATATATATAATTTCAAGAGTTGATAGGTCTGTTCACTTTCCATTTGGAAACCACATTCAGCATTCATGTTTACAGTGTGCCGCAAACATATGCCCCAGACGTATGCCTATGCAGTTGCCAGTGACTACCATTGTAAGGCTTTCACGCGACAGTGAAAAACTGCCATTTTTTTTATTTTTTTTGTAATGGCCATCACACGCCGTTTTCAGAACAATGTAGTTCTATGGCTGTATTGACATGGACCGTGGATACTGGCCGTCCAACAATAGTACATGTCCTATTTTTGTCCGTTTTCACGGATGAGTAATAAAAACTGATCCTGGCCAAGAGGACTCCCAGGACACAGCGCTACTTTAAGTGGTGAGCCCTGGGAATCCCTTGACGTTGCCGGCGCTCTGATCGGTGATTCCGCTCCTGGAAGTGCCCCCGGCCCCACTATTTATATATGGACAGTGACGTCAGGGGATCCTCCCGGAGCGGAATCCCCGACCAGAACATCGGCAACACTCTGGCTGGGGATTCCGCTCCTAGAGGGAGCCCCAATGGAGGGGGATGTCTGGCGCTATATACAGGGTGGTGTCTGGTGCTATACATAGGGGGGTGTCTGGCGCTATCTAGAGGGGGGTATCTGGCGCTATCTACAGGGCAGGGTGTCTGGTGCTATCTGCAGGGGAGGTTGTCTGGCGCCATCTACAGGGGAGGGTGTCTGGCGCATCTACAGGGGAGGTTGTCTGACGCTATCTACAGTGGAGGGTGTCTGGCGCCATTTACGGGGGAGCATGTCTGGCGCCATCTATAGGGGAGGATGTCTGGCGCCATCTACAGGGGAGGGTGTCTGGCCCCATCAACAGGGGGGGGGTTGTCCGGCACTATCTACAGGGGAGGGTGTCTAGCGGTGCTATCAACAGGGGAGGATGCCTAGCGGTGCTATCTAGATGGGAGGGTGTCTGGCGGCGCTATATATAGGGGGTGTCATGTAGCATTATCTATGGGGGCTGTAGTGTGTCGCTATCTATGGGGTTTGACGTGTGATGCTATCTTCAAGGGGGTGTGGCACTATCTACATGGGCACTGTGGCACTATATGGGCACTAACTTAAGGGCACTAACTTAAGGGGACTAACTTAAGGGCACTAACTTAAGGGGACACTGGCGATATCTATGTGGGCACGGTGTGTGGAACTATCTACATGGGCACTGTGACACTATATATGTGGACACTGGCACTATCTTCAGTGGGAACTGTGGCACTATCTACAGTGGGCACTGTGGCACTATGTGGGCACTGGCACTATCTATATGGACACTATCTACAGTGGGCACTGTGACACTATCTACAGGGGCATTGTGGCACTATATCATAAACTAAATAACAGCATGCAGTGTCAATCAGCTGCTTCAAAGGCCAGCAAAATATTGTCGTGTATCAAAAGAGGCATGGACTCGCGGGACAGGGATGTAATATTACCACTTTACAAAGCATTAGTGAGGCCTCATCTAGAATATGCAGCTCAGTTCTGGGCTCCAGTTCATAGAAAGGATGCCCTGGAGTTGGAAAAAATACAAAGAAGAGCAACGAAGCTAATAAGGGGCATGGAGAATCTAAGTTATGAGGAATGATTAAAAGAACTAAACCTATTTAGCCTTGAGAAAAGACGACTAAGGGGGGACATGATTAACTTATATAAATATATGAATGGCACATACAAAAAATATGGTGAAATCCTGTTCCATGTAAAACCCCCTCAAAAAATTAGGGGGCACTCCCTCCGTCTGGAAAAAGAAAGGTTCAACCTGCAGAGGCGACAAGCCTTCTTTACTGTGAGAACGGTGAATTTATGGAATAGCCTATCGCAGGAGCTGGTCACAGCAGGGACAGTAGATGGCTTCAAAAAAGCCTTAGATAATTTCCTAGAACAAAAAAATATTAGCTCCTATGTGTAGAAATTTTTTACTTCCCCTTTCCCATCCCTTGGTTGAACTTGATGGACATGTGTCTTTTTTCAACCGTACAAGCTATGTAACTATGTAACTATCTACATGGGCACTGAGGTGTTTTCAGGGGGTTTGGATAAGAAAAAAAAACAGACAAATTAAATTCATCGTTTTTTTAACGGCCATGAAAAACGGATGAAAAACGGATGACAAATGGACATTAAAAAACGGACAGATTGACTGGAAATGGATGAAAATTTGGAGACACACTGATGCAAAACGGACATGAAAAACTGACAGTTGATCAGTATTTAATGGCTATTTTTTTTCAGTCGAGTGAATGTAGCCCAAAAACTTGTATCTCACTGTGACGGCTATGGGGTATGTGAACCCACAAGGCTGCTCCGCCGTAGCGGAGTAGCAGCTAGCCAAACAATAGTCAATAATAGTCTTTATGGCAAGAGTACCTAGATAGGAGATTAGGCAGACACTTGGCGTGATAGACACTTGGTGTAGCAGACACTTGGCACAGATGACACTTGGCACAGATGACACTTGGCACAGATGACACTTGGCACAGATGACACTCTCGACTTCGACACTAGGCTTCGCACTGGAACAAACACAATTAGTGGATACAGGACACAGGATACAACTAAGGGACCATTTGCAATAATGAACATGGGCATACACAACAACGCTCAGGCAAGGAGGAAGAGAACAGAGTCCTTTTTATATTCCAGGATGCGTTGGGATTGGATAAGGAGCTTTTAACAGGTTTGTGCGCTGGCCCTTTAAGGCCGGGAACGAGCACGCGCAACATAGGAAGTACAGTGGAGCAGAGCGGCTGCGTGTGCTGGCATCTCCAAGGAGGTACACACCGGCTGGAGATCAGCGGTTTACGGTCGCGGCTGCTGGCAGGTAAGTAATGCCGGCGGTCTGCAGCCATTACAGTACTCTCCCTTACGCCCCTTCTTCTTAGGTCCAGAGTGTGAGAGGAATCTCCTAATGAGAACTGGAGCATCCACATTCTCTTCAGGTTACCGTGACCTCTCCTCAGGACCAAACCCTTTCCAGTCCTCCAGGTAGAAGGTCCTCCCTCCTACCCTCTTGTAATCCAGGATCTCTTTTACTTCAAAGATGTCAGGAGAACCACAGGGAGCAACCGTAGAACCAGGGGATTTGCTGAATCAGTTCAGAACCACAGACTTTAGGCGGGACACATGGAACGTGTTGGGGATTTTGAGGGTAGGAGGTAGCTGAAGCATATAAGATACAGGGTTTATCTGTTTCAAAATTTTGAATGGACAAAGGAATCTATGAGCGAATTTGTGGGGAGGGATCTTCAGATTAATGTTTCTGGAAGACAACCAGACTTTTACTCAAGGAGAAAATTGAGGAAGATTTTTTATTTTCTTATCTGCATACAGTGGCGTAGCTATAGGGGTCGCAGCGGTCGCAGTGTTTCTGTTTGCAAACATACTTTTGACTGCTGTTGTGCGAATCACGCGCGTCACACCGTGTGGTGCGCGTGATTTTCACGCAGCCATTGACTTCAATGGGTGCGTGATGCGCGAACAGCGCACAAAGATAGGACATGTCGTGAGTTTTTTTCAGCGGACTCACGCTGAGCAAAACTCACGGACTGTCTGCACGGCCCCATAGACTATTATGGGTGCGTACGACACGCGTTAAAAGCAAGCGCATCACACGCACGTAAATCACGCTCGTGTAAACGAGCCCTAACTGTAATTAACCCCATGATGTACCTTACACATTAACCCATTATGACTGAGAAACATGATGGGGTTAATTACTATTAATGTGAGGCACATTCGAAATTCATCACACCTCACGCCTCACATCAGAAAACGAAAGAACTTTTTTTTTATTACTGTTGGCAAAGTAAACGAAGTATCGGTATCGTAGTGCAAATTTTGGTATCGTGACATCCCTACACTGTAGGTCGCGTCCCCCTTGGGGGTTCGTGTGAAGACCTCCGGGGGGTCGCGAGTCACTCACCGAAGTCCCGGTTTCACTCAATGCTGGAGCATCTCCTTGATCCAGCATTCACTGTGCCCTGAGCGGCTCGACGCAGGCAGGCGGGATGCAGCGACATCATCGCGCCTGCCTGCGCTGAGTCACTCATAGCACACACCGGAGGAGGCGAAGGATCCTCCACCCGACGTGGGAACGGGGATAGGTAAGTAATTATGTTATTTTTCTATTATGCACATATGGGGGCATTATACTGTATTGGGGCTGATATTGCGGGGGGGGGGGGCATTATACTGCATGGGGGCTGATAAGATGGGGGGCATTATACTGTATGGGGAGCATTATACGGTATGGGGCTGTTATGGGGGGGCATTATACTGTATGGGGGCTGATATTGCGGGGGGGGGCATTATACTGCATGGGGGCTGATAAGATGGGGGGACATTATACTGCATGGGGGCTGATATGGGGGAATCATACTGTATGGGGGGCTGATATGGGGAGCATTATACGGTATGGGGCTGTTATGAGGGGGCATTATACATTATGGGGGGCATTATACATTATGGGGCATTATACTGTGTGGGGGAATTATACTATGGGGGCTGTTGGGCAAAGCATCTGGGCATAGGCGCGTGCAGGGGTCTGATGATGATGGTGGTGTTGGGGAGTGGTAGGGGGGCCCAAGCTGAATTCTTGCACCCGGGCCCATAAGCCTTTAGCTACGCCCCTGTCTGCATATCTCTTCATGCGTCTACCTGAAGTATCACAGCAGGGGTGTGTTCACACGGCCTATTTTCTGAGTTTTTTCGGGCCGTAAACGCCAGAAAAACGACCGATAAATCGGAAGTAGAATGCCTCCAAACATCTGCCCATTGATTTCAATCCCGCCTGCGAAAAAGAAGTGCAGGACACTTCTTGGGACGTTTTTGGAGCCGTTTTCCATAGACTCTATTGAAAAAAGCTCCAAAAACGTCCGTAAAAAATGCTACGAAAAACGCTGCAAAAATCGCGAGTGGCTTAAAAGACTTCTGAAAATCAGGAGCTGTTTTCCCTTGATATTCCCTTGGTATTTTGAGACGTTTTCGAGTTTGTGTGTGAACATACCCGAAGTTTGCTGCCACATTTGAAGGAAACCTCTGAAGGAAGAATTGACTGTAGGCACTTGAGACGCAGCTGGCACAGGACGAGAAAGACGTGGCTGTTGACTGTACACAATGAAGAAAGGTGAAGAAGCAGTAGATTCACTAGTATAATTGTTGTATGAGAATTTGGCCCATGGCAGAAGCTGTACCCAATTATCTTGTTGAACTAAAACAAAATGACGAAGATAATTCTCAAGTACCTGGTTGATCCTTTCAGCCTGGCCATTAGACCGTGGGTGATAAGCAGAAGAAAGTAGAATTAATATTTACCATAAATTCGGTTTCTACGAAACCCTCCATGACAGCACCACAGGAAGTTAAATCTCCTACCCTAATAGGGACAGGAACACACATAAGAAGTTAAAAGCCCCTCCCCACCTCACCTATTATATATATATATATATATATATATATATATATATATATATATATATATATACACACATACATCAATCTAATATACAGATAACGAAAACGTTTTTTAGGGAGGGTAATAAGGGTGCTGTCATGGAGGGTTTCGTAGAAACCGAATTAACGGTAAGTATTAATTCTACTTTCTCAACTCACCCTCTATGACAGCACCACAGGAGGAATTCCAAATAACTCATTAGGGAGGGATTACAGTATGGAGGACCTTTCTAACGAAAGACAGGTCTCCGCTGAAGAATAAGTTCAGTCTATAATGTTTAGTAAATGTGTGGATAGATGACCATGTTGCAGCCTTGCAGATCTCCTCCACAGATGCATTCCCTTTTTCAGCCCATGATGCAGCCATGGCTCAAGTGGAATGACCTCTACGTTTTTCTGGAGCTGTAAGACCTTGGATTTGGTAAGTTTCACATATGGTTCTCTTGATCCAGTTGGCAATGGTATTTTTTTTTTAAAGCTTTTTGCCTTTATTCGGTCCCCCAACATTGTATGAAGAAATTTGGGTCTTGCCTCCAACTTTGTGTAATTTTTAGATATTGTAGAATGATTCTACGGACGTCTAAGGTATGAAATTGTTTCTGTGTTCCACTAGAAGGCTGTTGATAAATAGACGGTATTATTATATTTTGAGTTAGATGGAAATCTGATATGACTTTGGGAAGAAAAGCAGGATCAGGACAAAGAATAATTATATCCTTTAAAATTCTTAGATATGGTTCACTGATGGAGAGGGCCTGTATTTCACTAACCCTACGGGCAGAGGTTATTGCAAATAGAAAAACCGCTTTCCAGGAAAGCTTTTTTATGTCGATTAGAGTAAGAGGTTCAAATGGGGTCATAGTCAACCCTCGTAGAACTACATTAAGATCCCATACCGGAGATACATTGGATACTCTAGGAGAAAGCCTATAAGCTGCTTTAAAGAACCTTCTTATCCATCTATGATTGGCTAAATCTACATCAAAGAAAGAACTTAGGGCTGATATTTGAACTTTTAAAGTATTGGGTTTTAAGCCTTTCTCTAAGGGTATGTTCATACGTAGAGTCAAAAACGTCTCAAAATATGGAGCTGTTTTCAGGGGAAAACAGCCCCTGATTTTCAGACGTTTTTTGAGCAACTCGCGTTTTTCACTGCGTTTTTTACGGCCGTTTTTGGAGCGGTTTTCATTGGAGTTTATGAGAAAACGGCTCCAAAAACGTCCCAAGAAGTGTCCTGAACTTCTTTTGACGAGGCTGTAATTTTACGAGCCGTCTTTTGACAGCGACGCGTAAAATGACAGGTCGTCGGCACAGTACATCGTAAAGCCCATTGAAAGTAATGGGCAGATGTTTGCCGAGGTATTGGAGGCATTTTTTCAGACGTAATTCGAGGCGTAAAACGTCTCCAATACGTCTGAAAATAGGTCGTGTGAACCCAGCCTTACCTTGGTTGTAGAACATCCAATATTTTTGCAATCTTAGGATAATGGATATCTGGGATATCTGACCCTGACCAAAGAATATATTTTTTCCATACCTTGTTATAAATCGCGTTAGTATTTTCTTTCCTGCTTTTCCTTAGAGTCTCAATGACAGCATCTGAGAGACCTCTGGATTTTAGAATGAAGCTTTCAGAAGCCAGGCAGCTTACTGAAACTTCTGGGATACTGGATGTATGATCGGCCCCTGATATAGAAGATCTTGAGACACCGGTAGAGGCAGAGGGTCTGCTATTTTTAGTCTGTTTAGAACACCGAACCAGACCCTTTTTGGCCAAGATTGAACTATTAAGATCAGTCTGACTGGTTCTCGGCAGAATTTCTGGAGAATTCTTGGGAGAAGAGGAATAGGAGGAAATGCATATGCTAGGGGAAAGTTCCATCTGTGCACTAATGCATCTATTCCTAAGCTTGGTCCTCTTGGATTGAGAGAATAGAAGAGGAGGTATTTTGCGTTTTCCCTGAGTGGCAAATAAATCCACCACTGGTAATCCCCATTTTTGAGTGATCCATATAAAGACATTGTCTTGTAGTTACCATTCCCCTGGATTTAAGTCTCTTCTGCTCAGGAAGTTCGCCTGAACATTGGTGGATCCTTTTAGATGAAGAGCTGTGAGGGATAGGAGATGTTTCTTTGCTCAAAAAAATATTTGGTCTGATAATGTCTGAAGGTTTTTTCCCCTGGTGCGCCCTTGATAGCGTAGAAATGCTACAGTGGTCATGTTGTCTGAGTAGACTTTTATGTGGGATTTCTTGACCAGATGATGAGTAGCTTTTAGTATCCCCTACACTGCCTTTAACTCTAGAAAATTTGAAGATAGACATTTCAAGTTTTTGAGTCATGTGCCCTGGAAGGACTTTTGGAGTACCATAGCTCCCCAGCCTCTCTTGCTGGCATCCAAAGTTACTAATATTACTGGAGCAGGGTGCCAGGGAATTCCTTTTTCTAGAGTTTTCTGATTCCGCCACCAGGAGAGAGACATTTTTACTTTCTTGTGTAAGATTATCCTTTTCTCCAAGGATAGAGGGGAGCCTGTGCCCGCATTATTGACTGTATGCACGATGTCATGGATTCTAGAATGGACATGGCTCCTCTTAAGGATACTGTTGTCTTTCTCTGGATGGAAAATATTTTTGCCATTAGATCTATCTTTTTCTCTAGGGGAAGAAAAGATTTTTGGACTCGAGAGTCCAGAGTAGTTCCCAGGAAAATACTTCTGCAAGAGGGCGATAGGTTGGACTTTTGTTCGTTGACTATCCACCCTAGGTTCTCCAGGAATTGGCAAGTCTGAAGGATCTGATTTTCTAGAAGAGGTATGGAGGATGCTTCTATCAATAAGTCGTCTAGTTATGGAATGATGTGAATATCCTGTGTCCTGAGGTATGCCATCACTTCCGCCATAATTTTTGTGAAAATTCTAGGAGCATATGATATCCCAAATGGCAGTGCATTGAACTGATACTGGAGTATGCTGTCCTCTTGAATTACTGCAAACCTCATAAATTTTTTGTACATGGGATGTATTGGGACGTGATAATACACTGAAGGTCTATGGTTGCCATAAGAAAATTGTGATCTATCAGAAGAATGGTTGAACAAATATGTGAAATACCGTTATTTCAAAATGGAGTCAATAAAATCAGAGGCTTTAAATTTTATTATTCTGTATGTTCCGGTTGGCTTCCTTACCAGGAAGAATAATGACCCTGTTTTTGTTCCCTTATGGGAACAGGTGAAATAACTTGCATCTTTAGCAGCTTCCTAAGACCTTCTTTCAGGGCTATTTGAAGAATTATTGAGGGAAGATTTGTTGTGACAAACCTGTAGGGGGGATAAGATGTAAACTCTATCTTGTAGCCTTCGTATATTGTTTTCAGTATCCAGTGATTTTTTTGTAATCTTCTGCCAGTAGGGAAGGAATCTCGATATCCTTCCTCCTACACATCTGGCGTCATTGTTTGTCTTGTCCCCGATTCTGATGACAGAAAATGTTTCTTTTGTTACCACCTTTCGGGTAACTCCATCTCCCAGATTTACCTTTACCCCTGTAGTTCTAGGTTTGATGACAGGGCCAAAAGAACTGTTTCTTTTTAATCACTCTAGGTTCAGGAAGTGTCTTCTTTTTGTCCTTATAATTTTCTAATATAGTATCAAGGTCAGGGCCAAAAACATATTCTCCCTGGAAGGGAAGGTTACATAGTCTGGCCTTGAAGATGGGGTCACCAGTCCACATCTTTAACCAGAGGGCTCTTCTGGTAGTATTAGAGATTACTGCCGCCCTAGAGGCAATTCTCACTGATTCGGCTGATGGATCAGCCAAGAACACTTTTGCCCTCTGGAGTAAAGGGATGGACGTTAGTATATCCCCCCTAGGGGTACCTTCTTTAAGGTGAAACTCCAGCTGATCCAGCCACCAGTACATGGACCTTGCTACACATGTAGCTCCAATGTCAGCTTTTCTGTCCAGTGGCTCCATCAACTGGGATGAATCCTCAAATGGGAGAGTTTTTTTTCTTCCCCACCTTAGCTACTTGTATATCAATTTTGGGAATCTCTAACCACCCTTTTATCTTTTCCTCCTCCAGTGGAAACCGGGCTTTAAATTCTGATGTGAGAGACAGATGTTTCTCTGAATATTCATTCCTCCTCTATTAAATTCTTTAAATTTTTGTGTATGGGAAAGAATTGTCTTTTTTGCTCACCCCCAACCCTGCGAACATATCATCTTGAACTGTGCGGGTTTCGGGGACTTCCTCCACTCCCATAGTGGCTCTCACCATGGATAACAATTCCTGCATATATTCTGAAGAGAAATAATATTTATTGTCTTCCTCAGCTGTAGATGTGGACCCAGAAGGCAACTCTCCTTCCTCCAAAAATTCAACTGATATAGAGGGAAGATAACCTTCCATATCAGAATTAGAATCTTCTTCTATTCTAAAGGATCTGCCAGGCACAGCTTCGGGGTTAACTCCCTTAATTAATCAGTCAGCACCTGAATCTACATCCCTGAGACTGACTCCAGCTTCCACCACTCAGGCTGGCAGGCTTAGGAGTGGGAGAGCCTATCGCAGCCTGGCCAGACTCAGCTAGCTCCCGCCCTCTGTCTATTTATACCTGCATTTCCTGTTCCTCCTTGCTTGTTATTCTTTTTCGTGTGGTTTCCTGGCCCAGCTACAGCTCCTTCTATTTTGTTCCTGCACCATACAGACCCTGGCTTACTGACTACTCTTCTGCTCTTCGTTTGGTACCTCGCACACTCCTGGCTTGACTCGGCTCGTTCACCACTCTGGTTGCTCACGGTGTTGCCGTGGGCAACTGCCCCTTTCCCTTGCTTGTATTCCCTTGTATGTTTGTCGTGCACTTACTGAGTGCAGGGACCGCCACCCAGTTGTACCCCGTCGCCTAGGGCGGGTCGTTGCAAGTAGGCAGGGACAGAGTGGCGGGTAGATTAGGGCTCACTTGTCCGTTTCCCTACCCCCCGGTCATTACATCTATCATAAATGTTCTCTTTTTTGGAGTGATAGTGGGATCAGGAGGGACAAGATTTTGCGTAAATTATGCCATGGATGACTGAATCTCCTGTCTAACCATCCCCTTGATATCTTCCATGAGAGAAGGTTGAGCTTCTCTGACCACTTTTTCAGTACATAACTGACATTTCTCCTTTCTCAGAAGAGGGTAGTTTCTTGTTGCAAATAGCACATTTACGGATAGAGGGATCTTTTTTAGGTTTAGAAGTATCCTTGTCCGTCTGAAAGATATAACATAGGGAGGGGTAATGAATAACCCGACCCTAGAACCAGAATAAAAAAGAACTAAAATAGTACCACTTACTATTCCTGTTTTCCCAGTGGCTTCCAAGGGAGCAGGGCGAGACACAGCTTCAAATTCAGACATGATTAGAACATAACACCTGTGTAGAAACAGGTCTTAACTGACCCAGGGTGTGTCTTTTATCAGGCTGAAACAGTATCTGACCTAGAGGTTCCTCCCCTAAGGGAGGGACTTCTGACTGCCGGGCAAAGGGATGGAGGAGGCGAGAAACGCCAACCTCAGCTGGGATACTCAGTGCGCGCCTTTACTCCCATTCCAACAGGGACTGGAAGCGCCGCCACGTCACCTCCTCCTGGAAGCTCATTACATGACCAGAAGTTTACACTCGTACGCTGGAACACACGCTGAAGCCAACAGATCGCAACTTCCCCCGTATGGGAAGCGACAAGGCTGGGGAGCTCCAAAGAGGACCGGAGCCTGGCAAAACCACCCTAGTATTATCAAAAAGGCACAGGAGGGGCGATATTTGGTCCTGAGTCCTGGGGAAGCAGGAGCAGCCATGAGGAAAAAAAGCAAGGCTACTTAACCCGGCTGCCTGGTGAGTACTCCTTAAGCCATACCCTGTCACCAGCCCAGAGCAGGCCTCTCTTGCATGTCTCCCGACCAGAGACAGGAAAAACACTGAGTAGGGGAGGTGGGGAGAGGCATTTAACATCTTGTGTGTGTTGCTGTCCCTATTAGGAGAGGAGATTCAACCTCCTGTGGTGCTGTCATGGATGGTGAGTTGAGAAAAGTCCAATTTCACATCCAAAAGTGTACATAGGGCTCTCCAGAACTTAGATAATGAATTATACACCCCGATCTGACACAATATGGAAAGTAAGGCCGTACAAACAAAAGATGTGCTGGATAAACAAACTTGCCAGACGAGGAGCAGAGGGAAAACCGGTTACAGGAACGAAATGTGCCATCTTGGAGAACCGGTCCACCACGACCCAGAGCATAGTACATCCAAAAGAGGGAGGGAGGTCAGTAATAAAATCTATGGCAATGGGTTGCCAGGGAGCATCAGGAACTGGCAGGGGTAGGAGCAGGCCAACAGGTTTAGAATGAGTAGCCTTGTTTTGGGCACAGTTTGTACAGGAAGAAACATAGTCCAAGACATCTTTTGGTAGCGCGGGCCACCAGTAGTGACGAGCAATAACGTCCTGAGTTTTATGAACACCAGAGATCCCAGCCAGTTTGGAATTGTGTCCCCAGTGGAGAATTCTTCTCCTGTCTGCAAGATGGACAAAAATCTTTCCAGAAGGAATGTCCTTGATTTGCAGAGGGTTAACAGCAATACTCCTACAAGGATCAATAGCATGTTGAGGACTTTCTTCAGAGACGTTAATCTCAAACGACCGGGACAGAGCATCGTAGTTAATGTATTTGTCCACAGGGTGGAAATTAAGCAGGAATTTAAATCTGGTGAAGAACAGTGACCATCTGGCTTGATAAGGGTTCAGTAGTTGTGCAGACTGTCGATATGTGGGATCTGTGAAGATGATAATGGCATGAGCAGCCCTCTCCAGCAGGTGTCTCCACTCTTCCAAGGCCAACTTGATGGCGAGTAATTCTCGATCCCCAATAGAATATTTGCGCTCTGCAGGACAGAAGAGTTTGGAGAAAAATACAGATGATACTGCCTTACCCTTGGAATTCTTTTGAAACAGAAGTGCTCCAGCACCAATAAAAGAGGTGTAAACCTCCAATAAAAACTGCTGAGTCACCAGGATGATAAAGAACGGAAGCAGAAATAAAGGCACTCTTGAGATTGGGATGAGATTGGGACGAGAAATTTGGGATGAGAAATTTGGGGTGAACTGATGATAAAAATTAGCGAATCCTAGAAATCTCTGTATGGCTCAGAGACCTTGAAGACATGGCCACTCCAAGACGGACTTCACCTTCTCTGGATCCATTTGTAGACCATGATCAGAGATAATATAGCCCAGGAAAGATTTTCTTTCAAATATGAACTTCTCAAGTTTAGCGTATAAGCTATTACCCCTTAACCGCGACAGGACTTGGCGGACTTGCTTCCGATGCCTCGTCAAATCAGGTGAGATGATCAAGATGTTGTCCAGATAAACCACCACACCAACATACAGAAGATCATGGAAGATGTAATTTACAAACACTTGAAGCAACGCTGGAGCGTTACACAGTCCAAAGGGCATTACGGAATACTCGTAGTGACCGTCTCAGGTGTTGAATTTGGATATCCATTCGTCACCCATGCGAATATGGGTCAGGTTATAGGCCCCACGTAGATTCAGCTTCGTGAAAATCTTGGCTCCACGAATCCTGTTGAAGAACTTAGAGATAAGCGTCAAGAAGTACGTGTTTATTACAGTGATTAGGTTTAACCCACAGTAATCTATGCACGGTCGGAGTGATCCATCCTTTTTCTTCACGAAGAAGAATCCGGCATCGGCTGGTGAAGAAGATTTTCTGATGAACCCCCTCTCCAGGTTCTCCTTGATATACTCCGACATGGCCTGGGTTTCAGGCAAGGAGAGAGGATAAACCCGTCCACGAGGAGGTAAAGCTTCAGGGAGCAACTCAATAGGGCAGTCGTAGGGACGATGAGGAGGAAGCACCTCTGCCTCCTTCTTACTAAAGACATCTGCGTAATTAGGATATTGTGGAGGTAGTCCAGTGAGAGACAGTGGTAGTGGAGAAAGAACAGGACAAACCTAAGGCAGACAGCGATGAAGACATCGGAGACCACATTGGAGGACCTCTCTGGAATTCCAATCAAGAACTGGAGCGTGCTAGCGAAGCCATGTCAATCCCAGCAGGAGTGGGTTTATTGCTTTGGATAGGACATAGAAAGGTATTAGTTCAGAGTGAAGGACTCCTATCTATAGTCTTAAAGGTTTGGTGATAGACAGGATAAGGTCTGGCAGAGGTTGTCCATCAACAGAAGCGACCGCCAAAGGTTTGTCTAGAAGAACAATAGACAAGTGGTCTACTAAATCCTGCTGGATGAAGTTTGCAGCTGCTCCAGAATCCAAGTTAGCCGGTACAGAGTGCGATCTTTCAATCGTGACGATAGCCACAGGAATATAAAGACAGGGAGAGAATATAGTAGTCGAGGGAGATTCACCTAGGATTGTCCCTCCAATCAAGCCTAGTTGCTGGAGTTTCTCAACTTTTGCAGCCATTTGCACACGAAATGTCCCTTGTGGACACAGTACAGACAGGGTTGTCACAATAGCAGAATTTGGACTTCGATACCGATACTTTGTGTAGTATTGTGATACTCGATAACAGAACAATACTTTGCCAACAATAATAATTTTAAAAAATTCTTCCATTTACTAATGTGAGTCACATGGTGGGATGAATTTTGAACCTCCATATGCCTCACATTAAGAGTAATTAACCCCATCATGTTCCTTACAGTCATATGGACAACATTGGGTTAATGTGTGAGGTACATGATGGGGTTAATTAGTATTAATGTGGGGCACATGCAGGTTCAAAATTCATAATACGGTGTGCCTGAAATTAATAAGTGAAAGAAAGCAGTTTTTATTTTTATTTTGTAACAGCGTAAACATCATGAATAACGCTATAAATTTGTTACTACGGTCATGACGATTCCAAATATGTGTATATTTTATGTATTGAGACTTTTATTTTAATATTTATTGTAAAAAATGTGTGTGTATTTTTTGTACTTTTTTTATTTTATTTAACATTACTTTATTTTTTTACTTTTTTATTTTTAAACTTGAATGTACTGGCATATATCTATATGCCAGTACATTAGCCTGTGTTCTGATAGTACACAGGCAGTTGTTAGGACATATCTAAGTATGCCCTAACAACAGGAAATATGGTCAGACAGCCCTGGGGTCCTTCAATGGACCCTGTGCTGTCCGCCCATATATGGTATGTCCCTCGTGACGTGATAGAAAGGGCATCCCCCTTCTCATTTTCCCCTTGAATGCAGCGGTCAGCTTTGATCGCAGCATTCAAGGGAATAGTGGCGGAGATGAGAGGTTTCTCTGATCTCGACTGTTACAGCGGGGCTGTGACTGTGTAATACAGCCGTTGCTCCGCTTCTGACAAGTGTGCGCGTGGTCAGCATGAGGTGATGTGGTCGGTGCTGCACTAATGAGCGGTGACACCGGCACTGAAGACAGAGAACATGGGGTTGTTTAGCGCAGTGCTGTTCGCATCACCTTATGCTGAATGCACGAGCACACATGTCAGGAGCTGGGCAATGGCTGTAATACACACCCGCAGCCCCACTCTGACCACATTCATATGTTACAATACTAAGCTGTGTGGCCGCACAGCTTAGTATAGAAATACATGACTTAACGATATTGGACCGTTTGAGGGTGCACGGCATTGAATAGTATTGATATTTCGATGCATCGTACAACCCTAGTACAGACATAACCCAGTCGAACGTCTGCGTTGCCGTTATTGGTCAGACAGTTAGAGTCTGTGTACCTGCATAGGCTCCTCCAGGGGTGCAGCAGCACAGGGTAGTGGAAACCTTTGAAATTTGGGTGCCAGTCGACAAGACCTCTTCTCCCGACGAACTTCCAAAGTGCGCTCTTGGATCCTCATATCGATCCGGGTTGCCAGAAGTATTAGGGCATCCAAGGTAGCAGGAAGATCTCGAGCTGCCACTTCATCCTTTATATGAGAGGTCAGGCCCTGCCAGAAAGTTACCACTAAGGCCCCATTATTCCAAGCTAGCTCAGCTGCCAGAGTACGGAAGGAGATGGTGTACTCCCCTACAGTTGATTCCCCTTGATTGAGGGTCAGCAGTGAGGCAGCTGCAGAAGATGTTCGACCAGGTTCCTTGAACACTGTCAAGAAAGTCTCAAGAAACAGTGGCAGATTAGAGAATTCAGAACCCTCTCATTTTAAGATGGGGTTTTCCCATGCCAGCGCTTTGCCAGAGAGAGAGAAATAATAAAATGACCTTGGCCTCATATGAGGGAAAGAGATGAGCACGTAACCTGAAGTGGATTGTACACGGATAGATGAAGCCTCTACAGGTCTTAGGATCCATGTCGTAGCAAGGAGGTAGAGGCAAGAAGAGACCCAGGACAGGCAGGAGAGATAGCAGGGGGTGGATCAGCGGAAGCAGACAGAGGAGGGAAAGGAGGAAGATCCAAACGAGTAATTATGGAGTTTACATCCTGCAGTAGCTGATCCTGGCACGCCCGGTGTTCACGCATGTCTGCTTGCATCATCTGGACTGCGGTTTTGGGTTGAGCAGCGGGATCCAAGGCCTGGGCGGACTGTCATGGCTATGGGGTATGTGGACCCACTAAGCCGCTCTGCTGTAGCGAAGTAGCAGCTTGCCAAACAACAGTTAATAACAGTCTTTAAGACAAGAGTACATGGATAGAAGATTAGGCAGACACTTGGTGTGGCAGACACTTGGCGTTGCAGACGTTTGATGTAGCAAAAATATTAGGACATAAATTTAGACAAGAAACTTTGCCTGGAGGCAAAATAGCTTGTTTTTTCCCCAACTATGCTAAACAATTTATGACTAATGAATACAAATCCCTGAGGAAGCCACATTGTGGCCATAAGTGTGGGGCATACAGTCCCCTCTTCCCCTCTCTGTCTATCACATAACTATGCTGTTTTCATGCAGATGGTTTGATGCAACATTTTTTCTGATCTATGCTTAAATATTAGGAACGCATATTGAGGGGATTAGGTGGGAGTGTGGTATACATTGTGATTCTATTCTTTTTTGCCCTGCATACATACCAGTTTGTGTTTTGTGTTGCATATAATGAATACAATCTTTATTAGTTAACAATAGGGACATACAACAGAGGAGTATAGTAATTATAGTGCTAAGTACCCCTGAAGACAAGACGCTACGTTTGTAGCGAAACATGTTGTGGGGGGTTCCTTTGAATTGGCAGTTACTACAAACCATTATCGGCACATTGCTGTTTATTCATACTAACTGCTCAATCTGACCATACTTAGCCGTCACTCTGTTAGCAGCATTAGCATCTAGTAGGATAACCCCCTATTCCTATTTCTCTTATCGCTTGGTTCATATATAGTTGCTATCACCTCCCTTGCACTATAAGTACTATACTCCTCTGTCAGTACACATTGTAATTTTACTTCATGCTGTCTGTCCCTATTGTTAACTTATAAACATTGTTTAGCATAGTTAGGAAAAAAACCTGGCTTTTTTGCCTCCTGGCAGTAAGTTTGGTGTAGCAGACACTTGGTACAGATGACATTTGGCACAGGTGATACTTGGCACAGATGATACTTGAAACAGATGACACTTGGCACAGATGACACTTGGCACAGATGACACTCTCGACTCCGACACTAGACTTCGCACTGGAACAAACACAATTACTGGATACGGGATATGGGAACACAAGATACAGGATACAACTAAGGGACCATTTGCAATACCAAACATGGGCAGACACAACAACGCTCAGGCAAGGAGGAGGAGGACAGAGTTCTTTTTATATTCCAGGGTGCATTGGGATTAAATAGGGAGCTTTTTACAGGTACATGCACCATAGGAAGTACAGTGGAGCAGAGTGGCCGCGTGTACTGGCATCTCTGAGGAGGGAGAGGCCGTGTGGAGATCATCGGTCTGTGCGGTTATGGCTGCTAGCGGGTAAGTGATACCTGCGGTCCGCGACCGCAGCCATTACACCCACAATATAATTTTGCACATTTACACACTGTATTAATATGCTTCTGTAGCGAAAGAGGATAACATGTGCATCACACCAAACTTGTACAAATCCCAGATTCACTTGTGTGCATACGTCCTAAATGTAAAAGAGTAAATCTTGTTTATTATAGCTATCCATGTTTTTTTTTTCTTGTAAAACATTCTCAAGTGTAAAGTAGTCGTGAAAATGAGGGATTCAATAGTTAACTGTGGACAATTAATGTACATTATCTCCTTTTTCAAACATAGAAAGATTATGGCAATAGGTTTTGCCACATCAACAGGGCTGGCCTTAGGAATTCAGAAACTTCGCAATTTCTCAGGAACTTGAGTAGCAGGAGCCCCCGAACTCCCGCCTTTCTGTATTCCTACACAGAACATTCATAGCAAGCTGTGTAGGTACTATATATTACAAGCATTGGGCTTCTGACATTGTAGGTGATATGCTAAGGGAATGTTCTGAACCACAGGTCATCTTGTTTCCTGCCCATTGCTAGACAATGTTAAAAGTAGGAATTGGGGGAGGATGGACAGGCTTGCAGGACGTTTGGTTTTACAGATGTGGCCTATTTCAGCTCTGCCAGTTAAGAGCACAAACATTTTTTTTCGGTCTTTTATGATTATTAACATCTGCGTAGGTATCAATTTCAGCTAATTATAGTTAATATATAGTCAATGTTATGGCATTGTTTCTTGACTTTGCTTTCCTGCAATGACCCAACATTAAAATACCTTTTTTTTTGGCACAGGCCCTGTATATACAAGCGTTTTTAGGTTTATGTCATAAACCTAAATATTAGCAGAAAAAATAGCAGTCAGCAGCACTATCCATGCCATCAGAAGCTAACGGAAACCCAGTAAGAAACCTGAAGAACACCATCCATTAGAAAACGGCATAGCTGTCCTGACTCCATTATGAACAGAAGCCATAAGGCTAATGTGTAAGACCAATAAAAGTTATATTCTTCTTTAAATGTATTTTCTAATAGAAGTTTGATTAGTATTACAGTATTATAGTAGAGTATAGTTGTCGGCCTAATTTTTATGTTCAGAATGTATTGTTATAATTAAGCGCATTCAATGTAATTCTTGAATAGAGAAACACATTTAAGCCTGCTGCTCCTAACACAAGAAGTGTAGACATGAATCATGAACAGAAGCTTCTAAGGCCCCAGATAAAAACAGTATATGCTTATAAACCTTATATTACTATTGTTATAAACCATTTTTATACTTACAATTGTTCTACTTCAATATCTATTTTTCAGCATCATGAAAAATATATACATTTATTCCCCAAGGACTTATTTTTCTTTGAGTAGTCAACATAAATGGGGATATTGTTTGGTTAAAAATCAAACAATATCCCCATTTATGGTGACTACTCAGTGAAAAATACTTCAATATGTCTGTATAAAGCTGGTTTGCTGACAACAAACATTTATAAAATAGAATTAAATATTAAAAAGGAAGAAAACTGACCGACACTGCTCTGATCCCAGCACCATCACGTTCCCTTTAATAGGATTCAATCAATGAAAAACAGGTGGTGCTCTATGGCATACAGAGGTAGATTCTTGAAATGCACTTGAGAAGAAGAAAATCCACGGCACTCACTATTCAATAAAATGTCTTCTTTTATTAGCAAAAGCAGCAATGGGATGTGGAGCAATAGCCCACATCCTATTGCTGCTTTTGCTAATAAAAGAAGAAATTTTACTGAATAGTGAGTACCGTGGATTTTTCGTCTTCTCAAGCGCATACAATAGACATAGCTGGCATGGAAGCAAAGAAATCAAGGAAAAAAGAGACAGGGGAAATCCAACATCCTCATCTAGCAAGCTCTATAAGGAGATCCTGGAGTTAGTCCAGATTAAACAAAGGATAACCCATGAGATGCAGTTGCAAGTATACCAGGAACAGCACAGAAATATAACACAAGACTACTTACAGCGAGCCTGGAAACTGAGCAGACCATGTTCTTCCTTTTCCTTTGATGGAGGGCTTGCATAGCCAATTGTCCAATATCTTATGAAAAATTATCCCTGTGGTAGAAAGGAAATAAGGGAATTGACTATTTGAAGGTTATGGGTATTAACCCCTTAAGGACGCAGCCTAGTTTTGGCCTTAAGGCTCAGAGCCCATTTTTCAAATCTGACATATTTCACTTTATGTGGTAATAACGTCGGAATGCTTAAAGCTACCCAAGCGATTCTGAGATTGTTTTCTCGTGACACATTGGGCTTCATGATCGTGGTAAAATTTGGTCGATATATTCAGTGTTTATTGGTGAAAAATTGCAAAATTTAGAGAAAATTTTGAAAAAATTGCATTTTTCAGAATTTAAATGCATCTGCTTGTAAAACAGACGGTTATACCACCCAAAATAGTTACTAGTTCACATTTCCCATATGTCTACTTTAGATTGGCATTGTTTTTTGAACATTCTTTTATTTTTCTTGGACGTTACAAGGCATAGAACATAAACAGCAATTTCTCATATTTTTAAGAAAATTTCAAAAGCCTTTTTTTAAGGTACCTCTTGAGTTCTGAAGTGGCTTTGTGGGGCCTATGTATTAGAAACCCTGATAAAACACCCCATTTTACAAACTAGACCCCTCAAAGTATTCAAAACAGCATTTAGAAAGTTTTTTAACCCTTCAGGCATTTCACAGGAATTAAAGCAAAGTGGAGGTGAAATTTGCAAATTTCATTTTTCTTGCTGAATTTCAATTTTATTCATTTTTTTTTCTGTAACATAGAAGGTTTTACCAGAGAAACACTACTAAATATGTATTGTCCAGATTCTGCAGTTTTTAGAAATGTCCCACATGTGGCCCTACTGCGCTCGTGGACTAAAACACAAGCCCTAGAAGCAAAGAAGCACCTAGTGCATTTGGAGTCCTCTTTTTTTATTAGAATATATTTTAGGCAGCATGCCAGGTTTGAAGAGGTGTTGAGGTGTCAAAACAGTAGGAATCCCCCAATAGTGACCCTATTTTGGAAACTACACCCCTCAAGGAATTCATTTAGGGTTGTTGTTACCATTTTGACCGCACAGTTTTTTCACAGCACGTATTTGAATTGGGCTCTGAAATGAAAAAAATTTCATTTTGAATTGGGCTCGGAAATGAAAAAAATTTCATTTTTTCCAATAAAATGTCATTTTAGCCCCAGAGGTATCAAAGCAATGGAAACGCACCAGAATTGACCCCATTTTGGAAACTACACCCCTCAAGGAATTTATTTATGGGTAATGTGACCATTTAGACTCCATAGTTTCTTCACAGAACTGATTTGAATTGGGCTGGGAATTAAAAAAATATATATTTTTTCCAATAATATGTCATTTTAGCTAAAAAAAAAAATATTTTCACAAGAAATAAAATACTCCATTTTGTTGCCCAATTTGTCCTGAGTGCGGCAATACCCCATTTGTGGTGATAAACTGCCGTTTGGGCCCATGGGAGGGCTCAGAAGGAAAGGAGCGCTGTGTGTTCTTTGGAGTACAGATTTTGCTGGATTGGTTTTCAGGTGCCATGTCGCATTTGCAGAGCCCCAGAGGTATCAAAGCAATAGAAACCCACCACAAATGACCCAATTTTGGAAACTACACCCCTCAAGGAATTCATTTATGGGTAATGTGACCATTTTGACCCCATAGTTTTTTCACAGAACTTATTTGAATTGGGCTGGGAATTAAAACAAAATTATTTTTTTCAAATAATATGTAGTTTTGGCTGAAAATTTCTTATTTTCACAAGAAACAAAATACCCCATTCTGTTGCGCAATTTGTTCTGAGTGCCGCAATACCCCATTTGTTGTGATAAACTGCCGTTTGGGCCCATGGGAGGGCTCAGAAGGAAAGGACCACCATTTGGCCTACTGGGGATTTTCTAGTGCGAAGTCATGTATGCAGAAGCCCCTGAGGTACCAGTACAGTTGAAACCCGCAAGAAGTGACCCCGTTTTAAAAACTACACCCTTAAGGCATTCATCTAGAGGTGTAGTGAGCATTTTGACCGGAGACCTACACCCCATAAACTGTAATGTGGGTTCTCCCGGGTATGGCAATACCCTACATGTGGCTGTTATCAGCTGCCTGGACACACAGCAGGGCCCAGAGGGGAAAGACGAGGGGGGATAAGCTGTGTGGAGTGCATCAGGGTAAGTAAAATTGGGGTAAATTATAAACCAAGGGATGTATGATAAATTTTAAAACACTTTCATACAGAGCTCTGGTTATTCGGGACACGTGTCACATTGATATATTGTGTCATCCATTATCGCCCTCTTATAGCAGACTTTGCACCTCTTTTGACTTTTTCCCTTCTTGCCAGTTTGAGGAACTTCTCCTGGAAAGTGTTGCCCTGGTACGATGCGTGTGGGCTCGCTTCCAGAAGTACTGGGTGCCCCCCCTTCTTGGTCCCTAAAGATTAGGTTCTTGATAATCACCTCTTGAAATTCCAGGAAAGTTCCCGTCTGGCCTGCACATCGACGTAGCATGTACGCATTGTACAATGCCATCTGTATGATGTGCCCGGCCAGCTTCTTATACCACACCGCATGGCGCTGTAGGGCTTCAGGGCTTGATCTTACAAGTCCATCCCTCCCATATACCTATTGTAGTCCAGGATGCAGTCTGGTTTGGGGGTGGCCTTTCCTTCATATATCCTAAACCTGTAGTTATACCCTGATGCACTCTCACAGCTTATACATCTTCACGCCATACCTTGCCCTCTTACCCAGCAGGTACTCGCGGAATTGAACCCTCCCTTTAAAATGTACCAGGGACTCATCAATAGAAATACACTTCTCGGGGGTGTATGCTTGGGAAAACCGGGCACTGGAACGGTCTAATAGGGGTCTCCGTTTATACAAACGGTCAAAACTGGGGTCATCTCGGGGTGGGCACGGCTCATTATCAGTATAATGTAAAAGCGAAGTATTGCCTCATTTATTTATTTTTTTAGGTTCCAGTTCAGTTCTGAAGTTGCTTTGAGGGGCCCATATATTAGAAACCCCTATCAAATACCCCATTTTAGAAACTAGACCCCTCAAAGTATTCACAACAGCATTTAGAAAGTTTATGACCCCTTTAGGTGTTTCACAAAAATTTAGAGCAAAGTAGAGGTGAAATTTACATTTTTTTTTTGTCAGAAAATCCTCTTTATACCATTTTTTTTATAACACAAAAGGATTTATCAGTGAAACGCAACTTAATACGTATTGCCCAGATTCTGCAGTTTAGAGAAATATCCCACATGTGGCGCTAGTGCGGTAATGGACTGAAGCACCGACCTCCGAAGCAAAGGAGCACCTAGTAGATCTTGAAGCCTCTTTTTTATTAGGCACCATGTCCGGTTTGAAGAGGTCTTGTGGTGCCAAAACATTGGGAACCCCCCAAAAGTGACCCCAATTTGGAAACTAGACCCCTTGAGGAATCCATTGTAGTTTTCTTGGGGTGCATGCAGCTTTTTGATCAGTTTTTATTCTATTTTTAGGTGGCGTGGTGACTAAAAAACAGCAATTCTACTATTGTTTTTTTTTCGTTTTTTTTTTACAGCGTTCACCGTGCGCTATAAATGACATATTCACTTTATTCTGCGGGGCGATACGATTACGGCGATACCAGATGTTTATAGTTTTTTTTTATGTCTTATTGCGTTTGCACAATAAAATACGTTTTGTAAACAATCATTCACTTTTTGTGTTACCTTATTCTAAGAGCCATAACGTTTTTATTTTTCAATCAATAAAGCCGTGCGAGGACTTATTTTTTGCGTAACGAACTGTATTTTCCATCAGTACCATTTTTAGGTACATGCGACTTTTTGATCTCTTTTTATTCCATTTTTTGGGAGGTGAAGTGACCAAACAATTGTGATTGTGGTACGGTTTATTAATATTTTATTTTACGGCGTTCACCGTGCGGGATAAATAATTAAATAATTTTGTAGTTAAGGCCGTTACGGACGCAGCGATACCAATTATGTATAGTTTATTTGTTTGTTTATATATTTTTATTAATAATAAAGGACTGATAAGGGAAAAAGGGGGATTTTTACTTTTATTACTTTTAAATCTTTTATTTTCTTATTTTTACACATCTTTTTTTTACTTTTTTTTAACTTTATTACTTTGTCCCACTAGGGGACATGAGGGCAGGAGGCCCTGATCGCTATTCTAATACACTGCACTACATGCGTAGTGCAGTGTATTAGAACTGTCAGCTACTCACTGACAGCAAGCATAGTGGGTCCTGACGTTGTCAGGACCCACTAGGCTTCCGTCTATGGCATAGCCGGACGCCATTGTTTGGTGTCCGGTTGCCATAGTCACCATCGCCGGCTGCTATCGCGTAGCAGGCCGGCGATGGCAGCTTAACCCCTAAACAGCCGCGATCTCTATAGAACGCGGCTTTTAAGGGGTTAATCAGCGGGGACACAGCGATCTGTCCCCGCTGTAGGAGCTGTGGCAGCTGCTGTACGAGACAGCAGCTGTCACAGCTCCTGTATGTGTCGGGAGGATGGCCGAAACGGCCGTTACTCCCGAGACGTACTATTACGTCATGGAGCGCGAACGATACAGCTGCCATGACGTAATAGTACGTCAAGGAGCGGGAAGGGGTTAAATATAATGGACTAGTCTTCAGGACAAAAACTAGACAAAATACACAATAAGAAGCCATGGTTAGGTAGGTCATGGCCTGCACATCCAAAATGATTTACTGGTCTGAATCATGATATACCAGATATAAAGAATGTTATTTCTTAGGAAATTAATAGAGATCTTTTTAGTCCTATTAATAAGAGACCACCCATTATCATCTGCATGGCTTCTATACTCATTGTAAGAAATTGACTGTACTGTTTATGGTAATAGCTTTTGAAATCCATGTCTACAGACCGAACCTAACCATTCAATACAAACCAAAAAAGGATGAAAATGCTGTCTGCCTTACCATACAGCTCAGATCTAGAAACCAGGATTATTCTAATGAGTTTTAGTAATAGATGTTTCTATGATTAATGTGTACATTTTTAGAGACTGGATACAAACCTTTTTGTTTGCAATACCACTGAGAATGAATGATAAGGAATGTATCAAATTGCTAAATAAGAGCATGCATTGATCACTAGGGGTCCACGTCCTCCTGACTATCCTTTATGATATTAATGTTTAAATATTTTTCTTTCCTGGAACTTGATCTTTTTTCTTGACAAATTTATTTTCAGTTCATGGTGTCTCCAAAAACATCACGTTAAATGTGCAGTAGAATAAATATTAACCAAATACACTTTCCCTTTTGGGGTATGTTTATATGAATATATAAGAGATATGTGTTTACCACACTCTGTCACAATTCTGGGGTATGTGGACCCACTAGGCCGCTCCGCCGTAATACAGTGGCAGCTGGCCAAACAACAGTCAATGGAAAGTCTTAGCACAAGAATAACTGTATGAGAGTCTGGACAGGCACGAGATGTAGCAGACGCTTTGGCACAGATGATTTGTGGCACGAATGATGCTTGGCATGGCAGATGACGCTTGGCGTGGCAGATGACACTTGGCGTAGCAGATGACACTGGATTTGGTAGATGAAACTGGAAGGGGTAGATGACACTGGACATGGCAGATGACACAGCGTGGCAGATGACACTAGACATGGCAGATGGAATGAACAAGACTCCAACCCGGCCCAAGGAAGAAGCTGCACACAGTTGTCGTGTTGAACAGAAATAAAATGACGAAGATAATTCTCCAGTATCGGATTCATTATTTCAACTTGGCCATTAGACTGAGGATGATACGCAGACGAAAAGTCCATTTTCACATCAAAGAGTTTACATAGGGCTCTCCAGAATTTTGAAGTCAATTGTACACTCCAATCAGACACGATATGGAGGTGTAGTCCATGCAGACGGAAGATATGTTGTATGAATAGATTTGCCAGACGAGGAGCAGAAGGAAGACCAGTTAGGGGGATGAAATGCGTCATCTTAGAGAAGAGATCCACCACGACCCAGACAGTAGTGCAACCTGCAGAAGGAGGAGGGTCGGTTATAAAATCCATAGCAATTTGTTGCCAAGGTCCATCAGGAACGGGCAGAGGCTGAAACAGGCCAGCAAGTTTAAATGTGAGGACTTGTCTTGGGACCAAGAGGCAACATAGTCCACAACATCTCTAGGCAACGTGGGCCCCCAGTAATGACTAGATATAAAGTCCCATGTCTTAGGAACACCAGAAAACTGTCTCCTCTTCCTGTCTGCAGGACGAACAAAAGTCTTTCCAGGACGAATGTCTTTAATTTGCAGAGGGCTCATGGCAATAATCCTGGAAGGATCTATGATATATTGGGGAGTCTCCTCAGTTTCATCCGTCTCAAATGACCGAGAAGAATAGGGTTGATAGATTTTGGCGAGACGAAGAAGGCAATCTGTTCCAAGTGGATGATTCCGACTTGTAGTCTCAACGGTTTCGTGATCGACAGAATAGGATCGGGCAGTGGTTCCCCATTCACAGAGGCGACAGCTAGAGATCTCTCCAGAAGAACCGTGGCCAGATGGAGACGATCTACTAGGTCCTGCTGAATAAAATTTGCAGCCACTCCAGAGTCCAGATAAGCAGAAACGGTGTGTGATTTCTCACAATGGTTACTTGAATGGATAATTTGGGAGAGGATTTGGCATTTGGCGTCGTCGACCTAGGGTTGTCTTTCCAACCAACCCTAGGTGCTGGAGTTTCCCAACTTTTGTGGACATTGACACACAAAATGGCCTTTGTGGCCACAATACAGAACAGAGCTGAAGGGCGTCTGCGCTGTTTCTCCTGATCGGACAATTTGAGTCTGTCCACCTGCATTAGCTCTTCAGGTGGAACAACTAGAGGAGGCAGTAAGGGTCTCTTGAATGTGGGTTCCAGTCTATATGGCTGTCTCTCCCGACGAACCACCTGAATATGTTCCTGGATCCTCATGTCGATCTGGGTCGTCAACAGGATAAGGGCATCCAGGGTTGAAGGAAGGTCACGAGCTGCAAGCTCAGCCTTGATGTGTGGAGACAGTCCTTGCCAGAAAGGCCTCATTATTTCACGCCAGCTCCACCGCCAGTGTACGGAAGGAGATGGCGTACTCCCCAACAGTTGATTCTCCCTGTTTGAGGGTCAGCAATGAGGCAGCGGCAGAAGATGTTCGACCTGGTTCCCCGAACACAGTACGGAAAGTCTCTAGAAATAGTGACAGATCAGAAAACTCCGGACTCTCTCGTTCCAAGAAGGGGTTTGCCCACCCCAGGGCTTTGCCAGAGAGGAGAGAAATAATAAAAACAACATTGGCCTCATCAGAGGGGAAGAGGTGAGCACGTAACCTAAAATGGATAGTACATTGTTTGATGAACCCTCTGCAATTCTTGGGATCCCCATCATAGCAAGGAGCTAGAGGTAACGAAATTGCAGGACAAAGGTAGGCAGGAGGGATAGCAAGTGGTGGAGCAGCGGGAACAGACAGAGGAGGTGCAGGAGGATGATCCAAAAGATTTATGATGGAGTTCACCGCCTGTAGTAGTTGATCCTGACGTGCCCGGAGATCACGCATGTCTGTTTGCATAATTTGAACAGCGGACATGGGTTGCCCAGCGGGTTCCATGGCTTGAGTGTACTGTCACAATTCTGGGGTATGTGGAGCCACTAGGCCGCTCAAGGACTTATTTTTCTTTGAGTAGTCAACATAAATGGGGATATTGTTTGGTTAAAAATCAAACAACATCCCCATTTATGGTGACTACTGAGTGAAAAATACTTCAATGTGTCTGTATAAAGCTGGTAAGCTCACAACAAACATTCATAAAATAGAATTAAATGTTGAAAAGGAAGAAAACTGACCAACACTGCTCCGTCTCTCGAAACACTATAGATCCCAGCACTATGCACGTTCCCTTTAATAGGATTCAATCAATGAACAACAGGTGGTGCTCTATAGCATACAGAGGTAGATTCTTGAAATGCACTTGAGAAGAAGAAAATCCACGGCACTCACCCTTTAGTAAAATGTCTTCTCTTATTAGCAAAAGCACCCTATGGAACACAGAAGATAGCTGCAACAGCGTGTATCGGCACCTCTGGGGAAGGAGACGCGGCATGAAGAAACTGTTCCGCAGTTGCGGCTGCCGGTAAGTGGGACATGCCAGCGGTCAGCGACCACGGGTACAACACACTCCATATTAAATAAATGATCATACATCTTGACACTGTGCTATAGTTATAAATCAGATGCAGCGGATCATACAAAGTACACTTGATATTGCAATGATCTTTTAGCACTATCACTTAGGCCCCTTTTACACGGCATTTCCACTGTACATTTGACGATTGCTTCAAGAAAGCTCCCGAGGCATACACCATACATACCCATAGGCTCCCATTATGCTGACGGAGGCCAAAGGAGTGTTCTTTTGGCCTCCTTTAGGCAGTATACATAGGGAATACAGTTTATTTTGCTGCATGAAATAGCGCAGCAGACTACGCTGGTCCATACAGAGGCATCCAGTAAAAAATCATATACTGCGCCATACCACCCACTATCCCTCATCACCCAATGGGCAGAGCCCAGATAAATTTGTGGTGTTGTGCTGCCAGAATCCATGTCAACTTCACATATGAAAGATCGCCTTGAAAACTGTGTGGCAATTTGTACTTGTTGTACTAACATTATATACAGTTTGTTAGGTAGGAAAAAAGGAATGCTACTATGGTATGTCCAAAATCCGCTATGTGACCAATATCATCTACCTATTTTGATTTTGTTTTTATCACAAATTAAATGATTTATTTATTTAGCTTTCCGAATAAAGTTTTAACAGCATGATCCGTAGTAAAACACTGCTACAGATTAGTGATTGAAATATCTGTTTTCAAAATATTCTTTTACTTCTTTAGGGGATGCTTAAGAGTGAAATGGTATCCCATCTGTTAGCTTCAAGCTATCATGTATGATTTACTCGGGCAAGGGGTAGGCAAGCCACATGCTCACCTAGGTCACAACTCTACCAGTGAAAAGGGGTTGTGTCAGTCACCTGGTTATTTGTGAAGAAAAAGGCAAAGAAAATACATTTTTGTGGTCTAAGTCCTAAACGTTTCATATTCATAGCAATACGACTAGATTAATTTTTGGTGTGAAATGGTAACTAATAAATTGGTCCTGACTATTTATTTTCTGTTGGCTATTCAAATAATAATAATAATAATAATAATAATAATAAAAAGATTTAGATAATTGAATATATATAAAAAAAGGCATTTAAATAATTTCATAATTCGATTTATTTTTTAGCTGCACTAATCACAAGAAAGAAAAATATTTAACTTTAAATACTACTGTCTCTTATTTTACCGGCCTCAAATTTCCTAGAAATATGCCTGAAAATGTTTTACTTTTGTACTTTTTATCATATTGCGAAATTGGTGTTTAAACATGCTTTATGAGTTAACAGATGACACTTATAGCAATATGTTACATTTCTGAGCTGGATACTGTAAAATAGTTTCCAGATGTTCTCTGGTCCCCCGTGAGAGATAAAGTAATAGTGACGTCCGAAAATATGTTGTTTGTGTTGTAAATTTTTTCACTATCTGAAGCAATAAAACAGTTTCTGACATGAATTTTTACTTACTTAGGTGAGATTTAGAAAGAAAATATTTATAAAATAATAAAATTAATATCCAGAGATTATGTATCTCTATTTTTTTCCCTTCAATCTAATTTTGTCTGTGTGTATGAATCAACTAAATAAGCCCTCATTAAAATAATTTGACCCTTAATAAATAATATTTATTGTGTAGTCCAAAGTCATCTTTTCTACAATAAAATAAAATTAAAAATGATAAAAGATGATAATGGACTCCCAGCATTAAAAAGGGAGCATTAAAAAAAAATGGGGTAGTTGAGCAGCAGTGATCATACAGTTCAGTGGGGCACATATATCAATCATTCTCACATTGCAACACAGCATACGTACTTCGAAAAAATTGGTTTAGAAATGTGCACATAAATTAAAAGCTAGACCTCCTTCACAGGAATTACCCACTTTATTACCAAACATGTTAGTGACCAAAGTGACAGATTTCAACAAAACGGTAATACTGACATACAGTGCTGTGAAAAAAGTATTCACCCAATACTATTTTTGTAAAACTCCAAACAAAAGAACTACCAAGCAAAATCCACGCTCTAAAAGCCAAATGGACCTCCCTTCCTTCTGACTCCGACTCCTACAGCGTGCCCAAACTGCCGTTTATTACAACATATATGGCATCGCCAAACCAGGGAGAACCCTTTTAACAATTTTTGGGGTGTGTGTCTCCAGTGGCACAAGCTGGGCACAACATATTTTCCACTGAAATAGCATATCTAGGGAAAAATTGCTATATTTACTTTGCACCATCCGCAGCGCATTCATTTATGGAAAAGACCTGTCGGGTGAAAATGCTAACTACTCCCCTTAACCCCTTCACGCACCTTGGCATAAATGCACGTCCAGGTGAGCAGTAACATGGGCGTGCAATTATGTTCGCGCTTTAACAGTTAACCCCCGTGCGGCGCTACACCGCAGCGGCGGTTAACTGTGCAGGCTGTCTGCCCTGCTCTCCATGTTGCCGATCAGCGGCCCATCGCCGCTGATTTTGGCAATTAACCCCTTAGACGCAGCGCTCGATTGCGATTGCCACATCTAAGATGTTTAGAGCAGATCGGCAGCCCCCACACGCATTTGCGGAGGCTGGCGATCCTTGTCACGGCAACCGGAGGCCAGACAATGGCCTGCAGGCTGCCATGTACGGAAGCCTAGGAGGACCAACCATATTTGGTATCACCGCGTTCGTAACAAACCCAACTATAAAACTATAATATTATTTTTCCAGCACGGTGAACGCCGCAAAAAAATAAGTAAAAAAACAATGCTGGAATCACTCTTTTTGGTCACCACCCCTCCCAAAATATACAATAAAAAGTGATCAAAAAGTAAGCCAAAATTTTACCAATAAAAACTGCAACCCTCCAGCAAAAAATAAGCCCTTACACAGCTTTTTTGACTGAAAAATAAAAATGGCTCTCAGAATATGGTGACGTAAAAAATAATTTATTTTATAAATAAGTGCTTTTTTTGCGCAATTGCTGCAAAACATAAAAAAAACGGATATACATATTGTATCGCCATAATCTTACCGACCCGCAGAATAAAGTAAAATCGTCATTTATAGCCCAGGGTGAATGCCATAAAAAATAAAATAATAAAAACATTGTTAGAATTGATGGTTTTTGGTCACCTTGCTTGCCAAAAAATGGAATAAAAAGTGATCAATAAAATCGCATGTACCACAAAATGGTACCAATGAAAAGTACAAATTGTCCCGCAACAGATAAGCCCTCACACAGCTCCGGGGAAAAAAAAATAAAGACGTTCTGGCTCTCAGAATATGGCGATGCAAAATGTGCAGAGTGTTCCAAAAGCGGATAAGATTTGGCACCATTTTTCAGTGCGACACTGGCCACACATCTGCGGATTATTATTTTTTTACCCCATTATTATATCCTCTCATTATGCCCTGACGTACTCCGCACAGCTTACATATGCCCCCACATTATAAACGGAAATACCAGCAAAACGCCAGAGCTACTACCAAGCCAACTCTGCGCTCCAAAAGCCAAATGGTGCTCCCTCCCTTCTGAACAGTACAGCGTGCCCAAACCGCAGTTTATGTCCACAGATATGGCATCCCCATACCCGGGAAACCCGGTTAATAATTTTATGAGGTATTTGTCTTCAGTGGCACAAACTGGGCATAACATATAGTGCACTATAATGGCATATCAGTGGAAAATTTTCATTTTCCCTCTGCACCATCCGCTGCGCATTAACCCCTTTGCGCACCACGACTTAATAGCATGTTGTGGTGTGGGGGTGATGTACGGTGCGGGCTCACACCCTGAGCCCGCGCCATACGCTGCGGGTGTCAGCTGTGTATTACAGCTGATACTTGGGACTAACGGACAGGAACAGCGATTCCGCTGTTACAGGAGCCTGTAAAAATTACAATATACTGCAATACATTAGTATTGCAGTGTATTGTACCAGCTATCCACTGATTGCTGGTTCAAGTCCCCTAGGGGGACTAATAAAATGTGTAAAAACAAAAGTAAATAGTTATTATTAGTGAAAAAAATGTAATAAATATTTAAAGTCCAAAAAAAAGTAATGCAATTTTTTTTTTTAAATACACAAAATTGGTATCGCTGTGTCTGTAAAAGTCCAAACTATTACAATATACCAGTATTTAACTCGCACGGTACCAATAAAAAGTAGAGCTCATCCCGCAAAATATAAGCCCTCACACCACTCTATTGATGGAAAAATAAAAAAGTTATGGCTCTTGGAAAGCGGGGAGGGAAAAACGAAAAAGAAAAAGGCAAAAAATGGATCAGTCCGGAAAGGGTTAATTACTTTCTGATGAAAAAATATCTATGACCACATGTGGGGTATTGCCGTACTCGGGTGAAATTGCTTTACAAATGTTCGGGTGCTTTTTCCTCCTTTATCCTTTGTGAAATTGAAAAAATTCAACATTTTAGTGGAAATAATGTTGATATTCATTTCCAGGGCCTGATTCTAATTAAATCTGCAAAAGACTTGTGGGGTCTAAATGCTCACTATACCTCTAGATAGATTCCTTAAGTGGTGTAGTTTCCCAAATGGGGTCACTTTTGTGTGGTTTCCACTGTTTTGGCCTCTCAGGGGCTTTGCAAATTCGACATGGCACCCGAAAACCATTTCAGATAAATTTGAGCTCCAAAAGCCAAATAGCGCTCCTTCCCTTCTAAGCCCTGCTGTGGGTCCAAACAGCAGTTTATTACCACATATGGCGTATTTACGTAATCGGGAGAAATTGTTTTACAAATGTTGGGGAGCTTTTTCTCCTTTATTGCTTATGAAAATTAAAAATGTCTACATTTTTTTTTCCGAAAAAAAGTTGATTTTTACCTTTACAGACTAAGGGCTTATTCAGACGAACGTAAAATACGTCCATGCAACGCGCGTGATTTTCACGCGCCTCACACGGACCTATGTTAGTCAATGGGGCCGCACCACATGCTTTTCTGTTTACAAACAGAGTGTCATAATGATAAAAATCACGCAGCCACGCATCATACGCTGCTGACACACGGAGCTGTTATGGACCTTTTGCGCGCACAAAACGCCACATTTTTGGCACGTGTAAATCGCACACGCTCGTGTGAATCTGGCCTTATTCCAATGAATTCAGCAAAACAAGTGTGGAGTCAAAATGATAACTTTACCCCTAGAAAAAATCCTTCAGGGGTGTAGTTTCCAAAATGAGGTCACTTTTGGGGGGTTTCCACTATTTTGGTCCCTCCAGTGCATTGCAAACGCGACACGGCACTGAAAACTATTCCAGCAAAATCAGATATCCAAAATGTTGGGGTGTTTTTTCTCCTATATTCCTTGTAAAAATTTTAAATTTCTACGTTTTCTCAGAAAAAAAGTAGGTTTTCATCTTTACATACTAATTCAAATACATTTTGCGAAAAAACTATGGCTTCAAAATGTTAACTATACCCCATAGATAGAAGTTATTACCACATAAATTGACACAGAAGATTTGAAAAATCGGCTTCGTCCTGAATGCCTAAACAGGCTCAGTCCTGAAGGGGTTAATAAATGAGGGGTGTAGTTTCCAAAATGGGGTACTTCTCAGGGGTTTCTTTTATTATTTCACATCAGAGCCCTGCAATTGTGAACCAATACTTTGTAAGTCGCCAAATGAGGCCTCAATTTCGCATGGTACTCTTTCACTCCTGAGCCCCGTCGATCGTCCAGGCAAAAGATTAGGACCATATGTAGGGTGTTTCTAAAACCAGGAAATAATAATAATTAGAGACCCGTCTTGTTATGGTGGCACAAGCTGGGCACCACATATTGGCATATCTATGGAAAAATTCCGATTTTCACTCTGCAACATCGAGTGCACACAAATTTCTGGAAAACACCTGTGGTGTTAACATGCTCACTACACCCCTAGGTGAATACCTTGAGGGGTGTCGTTTCCAAAATGGGGTCACTTCTGGGGGGTTTCCACTGTTTTGGTCCCACATGGGCTTTGCAAATGCGACATAGCGACCAGAAACCAACCCAGCAAAATCTGTACTCCAAAAGCCAAATGGCGCTCCTTCCCTTCTGAGCTCTACGGTGTGCCCAAACAGCAGTTTATGACCACATACGGGGTATTGCCGTACTCAGGAGAAATTGCTTTACAAATGTAGGGGTGCTTTTTCTCCTTTTATTTGTTGAGAAAATGAAAAATTTAGAGTTAAATCTACATCTTATTGGAAAAAAATATAAATTTTTTACTTTCACTGCCCAATTTTAATAAAATCTATGAAACACCTGTGGGGTAAAAAAGCTCACTACACCCCTAGATAAATTCCTCATGTTGTGTAGTTTCCCAAATGGAGTTACTTTTGGGGAGTTTTCACTGTCTTGGTCCCACAGGGGCTTTGCAAATGCAACATGGTGCCAAGAAACCAATCCAGTAAAAAATCTGTGCCCCAAAAGCCAAATAGCGTGTCTTCCCTTCTAAGCTCTGCCGTGTGCCAGAACAGCAGTTTATGACAACATATGAGGTATTTCCGTACTCTGGAGAAGTTGCTTTACAAATGTTGGTGTTGTTTTTTTCGTTTATTTGTTGAGAAAAGTTTGGGCTAAAGCTAAATTTTATTGAAAAAAATATTTGTTTTTATTTTGACTGCCCAATTCTAATAAAAACTTTGAAAGACATGTAGTGTCAATATGCTCACTACACCCCTAGATTAATTCCTCAAGGGGTGTAATTTCCTAAATGGTGTCACTTTTGCGTAGTTTCCACTGTACTGGTATCTCAGGGGCTTTGCAAATGCGACATGGTGCCAAGAAACCAATCCAGCAAAATCTGTGCTCCAAAAGCCAAATGACGCTCCATCTCTTCTAAGCCTTATCACCACATATGGGTATTTACATACTCTGGAGAAGTTGCTTTACAAATTTTAGGGTGCTTTTTCTTCTTTATTGAAATTGTTTTTTTTTTTGTTTTTTTTAGCTAAAACGACATCTTAAATGTAATAAATTTTATTTTTACGTCCAAATTCTAATAAGATCTATGAAACACCTGTGGGTTCAAAATACTCACTACACCCCTAGATCAATTCCTTGTGGGATGTCGTTTCCAAAATGGGGTATTTTTTGGGGTGTTTCACAAGACTTATTCAAACATGACATGTTTGCTTTAATTTTTGTGAAATGCCTCAGGGGTTAAGAACCTTCCTAAATGCTGTTTTGAATACTTTGTGGAGTGCAGTTTTTAAAATGGGGGGATTTTTTTCTAATATATAGGGCCCTCAAAACCACTTCAGAACTGAACTGGTCCATGAAAAAATTGCCTTTTTAAATTTTCTTGAAAATGTGAGAAATTACTGCTAACGTTCTAAGCCTTGCAACGTCCTAGAAAAATAAAAAGACGTTCAAAAAATAATGCAAACAAAGTAGACATGTGGGAAATGGTAACTACTAACTATTTTGTGTGGTATAACTACCGGTCTTTCAAGCAGATACATTAAAATTTAGAAAAATGCTAATTTTTGCAAATTTTCACTAAATTTTGGTGTTGCTCACAAATAAATATTGAAGTTATTGACTACATTTTTTCACTAACTTAAAGTCCAATATGTCACAAGAAAACAATCTCAGAATCGCTTGGATAGGTAAAAGCATTCAAAAAGTTATTACCACATAAAGTGACACATAATAAGGCTCTGTCAGGTCAAAAGTGGCCACAGCGGGAAGGGGTTAAATGCGAAACAGTTATTGCCCTCCTAAGGCCGGATTCAGACGAGCATGTGCGTTTTGCGCACGCAAAAAAACGTGGCGTATTGCGTGCGCAAAAGGCACTTAACAGCTCCGTGTGTCATCAGCGTATGATGCGCGGCTGCGCGAGTTTCGCGCAGCCGCCATCATTATGACACTCCATTTGGATGTTTGTAAACAGAAAAGCACGTGGTGCTTTTCTTCAGAGTTTGACAGCTGGTGCGCGAATCACGCTGTTCGCACGGAAGTTCTTCCGTGTGACATGCGTGGTTTTCACGCACCCATTCACTTCAATGGGTGCGTGATGCGCGAAAAACGCCTAAATATAGAACATGTCGTGCGTTTTATGCAGCAGAGTAACACTGCGCAAAACTCACGGACTGTCTGCACTGCCCCATAGACTTGTATAGGTCCGTGCGAGCCGCGTGAAAACCCGTCGGGCTGCACGGACGCAAATCACGTTCGTCTGAATCCGGCCTAAAACTAATAACTGGTTGTGCCATCCTTGGCACTTAACAACTGCAATCAAACGTTTGCGATAATTTGCAATGAGTTTTAACATCGCTGTGGAGGAATCTTGGCCCACTTGTCTGCACAAGTGTTTTAATTCGGCTACATTGAGAGTTTTCAAACGTGAACTACCCATTTAAGATCTTGTTACAGCATCTCAATGGGATTCAAGGCAGGACTTTCACTCAGCCTCCCTAAAACCTTAAGGATATGTTCACATGGCCTATTTTCAGCCGTTTTTCGGGCCGTAAACGTCCTGAGAAACGTCTGAAAATCTTTCACTGCACAATCTGATTGTGCACAGCGTGATTGTGCAATGAAAGAATCTGGGCTGGAACAATGAGAAGTGTATGACGCAGATTGGTCACTGATTGGTCAGCGTCATACACTCCTCTGTACAACGCCCAGTTGGTAAAAAGTAAAAACATGCCCAGTTGTCTATTAAGAAACTAATTAGCACAAATATAAAATTGTTAATAACTTGGTCAAAAATTATCGTTTTTCAAAATAAAAACCACTGTTGTTATCTACATTACAGTGCCGATCAGATTATGTAGGAGATAGGGCACTTATAATCTGGTGACAGAGCCTCTTTAACCTACTGGCTTTCTGGTTTCCTTCTCAGATTTGCCTGCATTGCACCTCTTTTCCAAAACTACACTCTGTTAAGACAACCTTTGGACAATGGTTCAGCTTCAACTGCAAAGGGGAGACATTTCCTCAACCTATTGCAGGAAAATTTTATGGGCCAGTTTGTGGAAGACCCGACTAGAGGTGAAGCTCTGTTGGATCTGGTCATTTCTAATAATGCAGATCTTGTTGGGAATGTCAATGTTCGTGAAAACCTCGGTAACAGTGATCACAATATAGTTACATTTTATCTATACGGTAAAAAACAAACACAGGCTGGGAGGTCAAAAACACTTAATTTTAAGAAGGCCAATTTCCCCAGGATGAGGGCTGCAATTCAGGATATAGACTGGGAAGAACGACTGTTAAATAATGGGACAAATGATAAATGGGAGATTTTCAAATCTACTTTGGGTAATTATAGTGCAAAATTTATTCCTATAGGTAACAAGTATAAACTACTAAAATTAAATCCCACATGGCTTGCACCTTCTGTGAAAGGGGCAATACATGGCAAAAAAAGGGCATTTAAAAAATACTTAGCAAAAATACAAAATGAAAGGCAGATGGCCAAGGATAGTAAAACAAATCCCAAAAAATTCTTCAAGTATATAAATGCTAAAAAGCCAAGGTCTGAACATGTAGGACACCTAGATAATGGTAATGGGGAGTTGATCACAGGGGATCAAGAGAAGGCAGAGTTACTAAATGGGTTCTTCAGCTCTGTATATACAACAGAAGAAAGAGCAGCTGATGTAGCCGGTGCCAGTGCTGTTAACCCCTTTAGGACACAACTTGTTTTGGCCTTGTGGACACAGATGATTTTTCAAATCTGACATGTGTCACTATATGTGGTAATAACTCCGGAACGCTTTTACCTATCCAAGCGATTCTGAGATTGTTTTCTCGTGACATATTGTACTTTAGGTTAGTGAAAAAATGTGGTCGATAAATTGAATATTTATTTGTGAAAAACTTCAAATTTTAGCAAAAATTTGCATTTTTCTAAATTTAAATGTATTTGCTTGTAAAACAGATAGTAATACCACACAAAATAGTTACTAGTTAACATCCCCCATATGTCTACTTTATGTTTGCATCATTTTTTTTCACGTCCTTTTATTTTTCTAGGACGTTACAAGGCTTAGAACTTTAGCACAATTTCTCATATTTTCAATAAAATTTCAATAGGCCATTTTTTCACGGACCAGTTCAGTTCTGAAGTGGCTTTGAGGGCCTTATATATTAGAAAGTCCCCATAAATCACCCTATTTTGAAAACTGCACCCCTCAAGGTATTCAAAACCACATTCAGAAAGTATTTGAACCCTTTAGGCGTTTCACAGGAATTAAGGCAAAGTAGAGGTGAAATTTACAAATTTCATTTTTTTTGCCAAAATTCATTTGTAATAAAAAAAAATCTGTAACACAGAAGGTTTTACCAGAGAAACACAACTCAATATTTATTGCCCAGATTCTGCAGATTTTAGAAATATCCAACATGTGGCCCTAGTGTCCTAATGGACTGAAACACAGGCCGCAGAAGCAAAGGAGCACCTAGAGGATTTTGGGGCCTCCTTTTTTTTAGGAATATATTTTTGGCACCATGTCAGGTTTGAGGAGGTCTTGTGGTACCTAAACAGACGAAACCCCCAAAAAGTGACCCCATTTTGAAAACGACACCCCTCAAGGCATTTTTCTAGGCATATACTTAGCATTTTGACCCCACAGTTTTTTTGCAGAATTTAGTGGAATTAGTCTGTGAAGATGAAAATCACCTATTTTTCTGTGGAAACATAGAATTTTTTCATTTTTACAAGGAATAAAGGAGAAAAAGCCGCCCAACATCTGTAAAGCAATTTCTCCCGATTACGGCAATACCCCATATGTGGTCGTAAACTGATGTTTGGACCCACAGCAGGGCTCAGGAGGGAACGAGGGCCTTTTGGATTTTGGAGCGCAGATTTTGCTGGATTGGTTTTCAGTGCCGTGTCGGGTTTGCAACGCCCCGGAGGGACCAAAACAGTGGAAACCCCCCAAAAGTGACCCTATTTTGGAATCTACACCCCTCAAGGGGTATAGTGAGCATTTTGGCCCCTCAGGGTCTTTTTTAGAGCTAAGGTGACCAAAAAACAGCGATTTTGGAGCTTTAAATTCTTTATTTATTATAGTGTTCACCGTGCGCAATAAATTAAGTTTTAATTTATTCTGCCGGCCGGTACGATTACGCCGATACCATATGTGTATAGTTTTTTTAAGTTTTGCAGTGTTTGCACAATAAAATTACGTTTCTATAAAATTATTTATTTTCTGAGACATGCTATTCTGAGCCGTAACTTTTTTATTTTTTCATCAAAAAAGCTGTGGGAGGTGTTGTTTTTTGCGGGACGAGTTGTAGTTTTTATTGGTACCATTTTGGGGTAAATGCGACTTTTTGATCACTTTTTATTCTATATCTTGGGAGGGGTGGTGACCAAAAAATAGCGATGCTGACATAGTTTTCCGTTTATTTTGTTTGCGGCGCTCACCGTGCGGAAAAATTAACATTATAGTTTCATAGTTTGGGTCGTTACGAACATGGTGATACCAAATATGTGTACTTTTTTTTTAACGTTTTCATGTTTTCCCTATAATAAATGACTTATTATAGGAAAACAAAAACTTATTTTTACACTTTTATAAAACATTTTTATTAACATTTTTTTACACTTTATATTTTTGTTTATTAACTTTTTTTACTTTTTACACTTTATTTTTTTTTTACCTGCAGCTCTGATCGCTGCTAGAATACATTACACTACCTAGGTAGTGTAATGTATTCCAACTGTCAGTGTGACGTCACAGTCAGGGTATGTTCACACGATGAGAGGCATTTACGTGTGAAAAGACAGACTGTTTACAGCTGCCTCGTTTCACACGTAAATGCTCCTCCTCGTATTTTGCGAGGCGTCTGAGACGCTCGTAAATCTTGAGCTGTGCTTCATTGAGTTCAATGAAGAACAGCTCAAATTACGTGGCAAAGAAGTGTCCTGCACTTCTTTGCCGAGGCAGTCCATTTACGCGTCGTCGTTTGACAGCTGTCAAACGACGACGCGTAAATTACAGGTCGTCTGCACAATACGTCGGCAAACCAATTCAAATGAATGGGCAGATGTTTGCCGACGTATTTTAGCCCTATTTTCAGACGTAAAACGCGGCATAATACGCCTCGTTTACTTCTGAAAATAGGTCTTGTGAACTCAGCCTCACTCTGACAGTTGGTCTACGAGGATTATCAGAGGCTGATCCTCATAGGCTGACATACATGGCAGACTTGGGGGCCGTTGTCTGGCCCCCGGGTGCCATCACAAGCATCAGAAGCCCCCACGATTGCATGGGGGCTGCTGATGCGCAACAAACCCGCTACATGCGGAGATCGCAATCGAGCCCCGCATGTAACGAGTTGATTGCCGAAATCAGCGGCGATGAGCCGCTGATCGGCAACACTGGAGTGTCAGCTGTCGGGGACAGGTGATCTCCAAGTTCCCGATGCACACTGTCGCTGACAGTGTGCCATCGGGAACGACACAGTGACTTCCGGTCACTCTGACAGGAAGCCTATCAGGACCAGCCGAAGGTTGTTCCTGATGGGCTACTGTCCATGGCAGACCCGGAAGCCATTGTTTGGCTTCCGTTTGCCATAGTAACTATCGGCAAACCCCGCGATTTCGGACCGGGGTCTGCCGATATGTTAGAAACCCCCAAAATTCGGCGATTGCACCCGATCGGCGAATTTAAGGGGTTAATTCGCCTAAATAAGCGGCAAAGGGCTGCTGGCCGGCAAGAGGGGAGTGTCAGCTGTCGGTGACAGCTGACCTCCCGGTTCCCGGTGCACACTGTCGCCGACAGTGTGCACCGGGAAATACTCAGCAACTATACGTCCTCGTGCGGGAAGTAACCTCCCGCAACGACGGACAGTTACGTCCTGGTGCAGGTAGGGATTAATATATAAGTTGATATACTGAATTGGATGAATGTAGAGATGGTCCAAGCTAAATTAAATAAAATAAATATGTACAAGGCCCCGGGACCAGATGGGATACACCCTAGAATTCTTAAAGAGCTTAGTTCAGTTATTTCTGTCCCCCTTTTCATAATATTCAGAGATTCTCTAGTGACTGGTATAGTGCCAAGAGACTGGCGCAGGGCAAATGTGGTGCCTATTTTCAAAAAGGGCTCTAGGTCTTCCCCAGGTAATTATAGACCAGTAAGCTTAACATCCATCGTGGGGAAAATGTTTGAGGGGCTATTGAGGGACTATATACAGGTAGCACGGTTTTACTAAGGACAGAAGTTGTCAAACTAACCTGATCTGTTTTTATGAAGAGGTGAGCAAAAGCCTAGACAGAGGGGCCGCTGTGGATATAGTGTTTTTGGACTTTGCAAAGGCATTTGACACTGTCCCTCATAGATGTCTAATGGGTGAATTAACCCCTTCAGGACCCAGCCTGTTTTGGCCTTCAGGACCCAGCCGATTTTTTCAAATCTGACATGTGTCACTTTATGTGGTAATAACTCCGGAATGCTTTTACCTATCCAAGCGATTCTGAGATTGTTTTTTCGTGAAATGTTGTACTTTATGTTAGTGAAAAAATATTGTCGATAATTTTGGTATTTATTTCAGAAAAACACCACAAGTTAGAAAAAATTTGCAAAAATTTGCATTTTTCTAAATTTAAGCGTATCTGCTTGTAAAACAGATAGTAATACGACACAAAATAGTTACTAGTTAACATTTCCCATATGTCTACTTTATTTTTGCATCGTTTTTTGAACGTCCTTTTATTTTTCTAGAACGTTACAAGGCTTAGAACTTTAGCAGCAATTTCTCATATTTTCAATAAAATTTCAAAAGGCAATTTTATCAGGGACCAGTTCAGTTCTGAGGTGGCTTTAAGGGCCTTATATATTAGAAAATCCCCAGAAGTCACCCATTTTGAAAACTGCACCCCTCAAGGTATTCGAATCAGCATTCACAAAGTGTTTTAACCCTTTAGGCGTTACACAGGAATTAAAGCAAAGTAGAGGTGAAATTTACAAATTTTAGTTTTTTTTGCCGAAATTCATTTCTAATACATTTTTTTTTTGTAACATAGAAGGTTTTACCAGAGAAATGCCACTCAATATTTATTGCCCAGATTCTGCACTTTTTAGAAATATCCCACATGTGGCCCTAGTGTGATAATGGACTGAAGCACCGGCCTCAGAAGCAAAGGAGCACCCAGTGGATTTTGGGCCTCCTTTTTTTTTAGAATATATTTTAGGCACCTTGTCAGGTTTGAAGAGGTCTTGTGGTGCCAAAACAGTGGAAACACCCCAAAAGTTACCATATTTTGAAAACTACACCCCTCAAGGAATTTATCTAGGTGTATAGTTAGCATTTTGACCGCACAGGTTTTTCGCTAAATTTATTAGAGTTAGTCTGTAAAAATGAAAATCTTTATATCTTTATTATTTTTAATATTTACAAGAAATAATAAAGAAAATGCACCCCAACATATGTAAAACAATGTCTCCCGATTACGGCAATATCCCATATGTGGTAATAAACTGCTGATTGGACCCACAGCAAGGCTCAGAAGGGAAGAAGGAGCACCATTTGGATTTTGGAGCACGGATTTTGCTGGATTGGTTTTCGGTTCCATGTCGCGTTTGCAACACCCTGGAGGGACCAAAACAGGGGAAACCCTCAAAAAGTGGCCCCATTTTGGAAACTACATCCCTCAAGGAATTTATCTAGGGGTATAGTTAGCATTTTGACCACACAGGTTTTTTGCAGAATTTAGTGGAATTAGGCAGTGAAAATGAAAATCAACTTTTTGGATTTGGATTTTGGAGCACGGATTTTGCTGGATTGTTTTTCGGTGCCATGCCGCCTTTGCAATGCCCTGGAGGGACCAAAACAGTGGAAGCCCCCCAAGTTACCCCATTTTGGAAACACCCCTCAAGGAATTTTTCTAGGGGTATAGTGAGCATTTAGACTCCACGGGTCTTTTGCAGAATTTTTCTAGAATTAGGCGGAGAAAATTAATATCACAATTTTTTTCCACTAAAATGTTAAATTCTCATTTTCATAAGGGATAAAGGAGAAATAAACAAGCAATTTTTGTAAAGCTATTTCTCCCGGGTACAGAAATACCCCACATGTGGTCATACATTTTTTTTTTCCATTAGAAATGAATTAACCCTTTCAGGACTGATCCATTTTTTGCTTTCTTATTTTCGTTTTTCCACTACACGACTTCCAAGAGCCATAACTTTTTTCTTATTCCGTCAGTAGAGTGATGTGAGAGCTTATTTCTTGCGGGCAGAATTGTAGTTTCTATAATATAGTAATATAGGAAAAAAATCTGATTACATTTTTTTACAGCTTTCGCAGTGCGGTAAAAACGAAAACTACAGCGATTTTGGCAGTTTAAATTATTTACGTTTTTTACGGTGTTCACCGTGCAAGTTAAATAATGGTATATTGTAATAGTTCGGCCTTTTACGGACGTAGCGTTATCAATTCTGTTTATTTTTTTACATTACTTTTTAAGAAAAATGGGAAAAGGTTTTTTTTTTTAACTTTAAACTTTTTTCTTTCTCACTACTAATAACTTTAATTCTTCTACACATTTTATTAGTCCCCTTAGGGGATTTGTACCAGCGATCATTGAATCGCGGGTACAATATGCTGCGATACTAATGTATTGCAGTATATTGTTATTTTTACAGACTCCTGTAAAAGAGCGATCACTGTTCCTGTCCGTTAGTCCCGGGTGTCAGCTGTAATAGATAGCCAACACCCACAGCGTATGGAGCGGGCTCAGCACGTGAGCCCGCTCCATACATCACCCCCGCACCATGACGTGCTATTAAGTCATAGTGCTCAAAGGGGTTATTGCACAGCGGATGGTGTGAATATTGCAATTTCCCACTGATATGCCATTTTAGTGCATAATATGTCGTGCCCAGTTTGTGCCCCTGAAGACAAATACCTCATAAAGCGTTAAGCGGGTTCTCCCGGGTATGGCGATGCCATATATGTGGGCACAAACTGCTGTTTGGGCACGCTGCAGGGCTCAGAAGGGCGGGACGCCATTTTGCTTTTGGAGCGCAGATTTTGCTTGGTAGTTTTTCTGTTTTGGGTTTCGCTGGTATTTCAGTTTATAATGTGGGGGCATATGTAATCTATGTGGAGAACATCAGGGCATAATAAGAGGGTATAATAATGCGGTAAATAAATAATAATTTATAGATGTGTGGCCGGAGTCGCATGGATAAATGGTGTCGGATGTTACCCGCTTTTAGAAAACACTGCACATTTTGCATCGCATTATTCTGAGAGCCAGAACTGCTTTATTTTTTCACCACCGGAGCTGCATGAGGGCTTATTTGTTGCGGGACAATCTGTACTTTTCATTGGTACCATTTTGGGGTACATGCGATTTTTTTTGATCACTTTTTATTACATTCTTTTGCAAGCCGGGTGACCAAAAACAAGCAATTCTGACAATGTTTTTTAGTTTATTTTTTGCGGCGTTCTCCGTGCACTATAAATGACCATTATATTTTATTCTGCGGGTCGGTACGATTACGGCGATACCAGATGTATATAGGTTTTTTTTATGTTTTGCAGCGTTTGCGCAATAAAATCACTTTTTTATAAAATTATTTATTTTCTGTGTCACCATATTCTGAGAGCCGTAACTTTTTTATTTTTCAGTCAAAAAAGCTGTGTAAGGGCTTGTTTTTTGCGGGACGGGTTGTAGTTTTTATCGGTACTATTTTTGGGTACATGCGACTTTTTGATCGATTTTTATTCTCTATTTTGGGAGGGTTGGTGACCAAAAAATAGCGATTCTGGTGTAGATTTTATTGATTTTTTTTGGGGTGTTCATCGTGCAGGAAAAATAACATTATTGTTTTATAGTTGGGGTCGTTATGAACGCGGTGATACCAGATATGTGTACTTTTTTTAACGTGTTCATTTTTTACCTATAATAAAAGTCTTATTATAGGAAAAAAAATGCAGTTTGTTTATATCACTTCTAACTTTTATTTTTACACTTTTTTTAAAACATTTTTATCATCTTTTTTTTACTTTTTTCACTTGTCCCACTAGGGGACACTTAGACTTGCAGCTTTGATCGCTGCTAGAGTACATTACACTACACACGTAGTGTAATATACTCTAACTGTCATTGTGACGTGACAGTCACACTGACAGGAAGCCTCGGAGGACCGGCATGATGCTGCTCCTCCGAGGCTTCCGTAAACGGCAACCCGGAGGTCATTGTCTGACCTCCGATTGCCACGACAAGCATCGGAACCCCCCACGATCACTTCGTGGGGGATGCCGATGTGCTTCAAACCACTTAAATGCGGCGACGGCAATCCGTCGCCGCATTTATGGGGTTAATTGCCTAAATCAGCGGCGATGGTCCGCTGTCCGGCGAGACTGGAGTGTCAGCTGTCGGGCACAACTGACCTCCCGGTTCCCGGACACTGTCCGTTAGGACAGTGTGCGCCGGGAACTACTCCACAATAGTACGTCTGGATGCGGGAAGCAAGCCCTGTGCAGGACGTACTATTGCGGAGCAGCACGTGAAAAGGTTAAGGACTATAAGTTTAGAAAATATAGTTTGTAATTGGATTGAGAATTGGCTCAAGGACCGTATCCAGAGAGTTGTAGTAAATGATTCCTACTCTGAATGGTCCCCAGTAATAAGTGGTGTACCCCAGGGTTCAGTGCTGGGGCCACTATAATTCAACTTATTTATTAATGATATAGAGGATGGGATTAATAGCACTATTACTATTTTTGCAGATGACACCAAGCTATGTAATATAGTTCAGTCTATGGAAGATGTTCATGAATTGCAAGCGGATTTAAACAAACTAAGTGTTTGGGCATCTAGTTGGCAAATGAAGTTTAATGTAGATAAATGTAAAGTTATGCATCTGGGTACCAACAACCTACATGCATATGTCCTAGGGGGAGCTACACTGGGGGATTCACTTGTTGAGAAGGATCTGGGTGTACTTGTAAATCATAAACTAAATAACAGCATGCAGTGTCAATCAGCTGCTTCAAAGGCCAGCAAAATATTGTCGTATATTAAAAGAGGCATGGATGGGACAGGGATGTAATATTGCCACTTTACAAAGCATTAGTGAGGCCTCATCTAGAATATGCAGTTCAGTTCTGGGCTTCAGTTCATAGAAAGGATGCCCTGGAGTTGGAAAAATTACAAAGAAGAGCAACGAAGCTAATAAGGGGCATGGAGAATCTAAGTTATGACGGAAGATTAAAAGAATTAAACCAATTTGCCTTGAAAAAAGACAACTAAGGGGGACATGATTAATTTATATAAATATATTAATGGCACATACAAAAAATATGGTGAAATCCTGTTCCATGTAAAACCCCCTCAAAAAACAAGGGGGCACTCCCTCCGTCTGGAGGAAAAAAGGTTCAACCTGCAGAGGCGACAAGCCTTCTTTACTTTGAGAACTGTGAATCTATGGAATAGCCTACTGCAGGAGCTGGTCACAGCAGGGACAGTAGATGGCTTTAAAAAAGGGTTAGATAATTTCCTAGAACAAAAAAGTATTAGCTCCTGTGTGTAGAATTTTTTCCCTTTTCCCTTTTTTGCCCGTGGCGCTCAATTGCCGCGGGTGAAAAACACCACGAAAAGTGGAAAACGGCGTGCAGGCAGATCAAAATCTGCCTCAAAATTGAAGCGGAATTTTGAGGCAGAATTTTCTGCCTGCAGAAAACTGTGTGAACAGGGCCTTACAGTGAAGAAAATACCAAACACTACTCCAAACAATGGTAAAGCTTTTCTTTTTTTACATAATTTACTATAAATGTATGTAAGTCCCCATGCACACAAACGTGCTTTTGCGGCCGCAATTCCCCCGAAAATCCACGGGAGAATTGCGGCCCCATTCATTTCTATGGGCCCATGCACACGACCGTGGTTTCCAAGGTCCATGCCTGGCCCAGGAGCCTGGACCGCAGAAAGAACGGACATGTCTTATTACAGCCATGTTCTGCTGTCCAGGCTCATAGAAAATAATGGACGCGGCCATGTGCACGGCCCGTGACTTGCGGGCGGCTCGCGGGTGGCACTCCGTGGCCGGCCGACCCAAAAATCACGGCCGTGCGCATGGCTGCGGTCGTGTGCGTGAGGCCTCAGTGTGTCTCACTATAATTTACTATATATATATATATATATATATATATATACAGATCAAGCAACATAACCACATTCTGTTATTGATATGTATAGATATATATATATATATATTATATTTTTTTGTGTGTGTGTGTGTATAGATAGGAGGGGGCGTGTTAGAGGAGAGACAAGGCGGCCAGGCAGCGCAGAATATCCTAGAGTGAAGGAAGAGGAGGTGTTGACAATGAGATAGGAGGATGGGGGGGCGTGTTCTATGATTAATGACGCTCCGTGTCTTTGCTAAGACATCACTTCCGACTGTGTAGAGACATGGCGCAGCATCAACTACCTTAATGCTCTATTCACACGACAGGGTCCGAGTGTTGGCCAATAAAAGCGGCGGTTTTAGTCAATTTTTCTCGGCCGTTTTGCATCCGTTCCTGTCCGGGCCATGTTTCACTTTTCAACGGCGGATTTTGACCCGTTTTGCATCCATTTTTTTCCTTGTCCGTTTTAAAAACGGATGAATTTCATTTGTAAATTTTCTGCCACACACTGTCCTCTGTACATAATGCCGCACACTACCCTCTATAGATACTACCACAGCCCCCCTGTAGGTAATGCCACACAGCCCCCCTGTAAGCAATGCACACAGCCCCCCTTGTAGGTAGTGCCACACAGACCCCCTTGTAGGTAGTGCCACACAGACCCCCTTGTAGGTGGTGCCACACAGACCCCCTTGTAGGTGGTGCCACACAGACCCCCCTTGTAGGTGGTGCCACACAGCCCCCTTGTACATAGTCACCCCCATAGATCCATAGATGCCCCCCCTACTTTCCTGTAGGGGACGGTTCCAGGAGAAGTCCCTCACTTCACTGTCAATATGGACAGTGAAGTGAGGGATTTCTCCTGTATCGGAATCCCCGGCCACAGCTGTGGGGATTCCGCTTCATAAGTTCCTGACGTCACTGCATCCATATATGGACAGTGAAGGCAGGGAATTCTCCTGGAGCAGAATCCCCGGCCACAGCTGTGGGGATTCCGCTTCAGAAGTCCCTGACGTCACTGTGTCCATATATGGACAGTGAAGGAAGGGACTTCTCCTGGAGCGCAATCCCTGGCCACATCGCTGGGGATTCCGCTTCAGAAGTCCCTGACGCCACTGTATCCATATATGGACAGTAAAGGCAGGGACTTCTCCTGGAGCGTAATCCCAGCCACATCGCTGGGGATTCCGCTTCAGAAGTTTCTGACGTCACTGTGTCCATATATGGACACAGTGACGTCAGGGACTTCTCCTGGACCTAAATCCCCAATCCCCAGCCACAACGCTGCCGAAGCTGTGGCCAGGGATGGGGGATTCCGCTCCTAAAGGGAGCAAAAGAACACCCTCCTCCTCACATGTACTTTGTACTGTGAGGAGGAGAAGGAGAAAGCGAGCGACGGAAGACACGGCCGTCAAACTACACAACGACACCAAATAGTTCAAATTGAAGATGCAGCCATATCATTTAACAGAGCATGCGTGGTGGAGTGTGTGTCAATCACGCATGCTCTACGCAGATGGAGAAACACGTGGTACAGTTATGTCATTTGTGATGTAACCGTACACTCTGAAAACCAGAAACAGGAAGTTAGCTAGCCGAGCTAATGGACGGATCTGCAGAGGAAATACCAACTTTGGATTTCCGAGCGGTCACGTGACTGAAGATGGGATACTCCGTTACATTCATCTGATCAAACGTAAGTATATTGCAAAGTTACTTGTTTTCCATTGTTTAGTTTAACTAAATGTGATTTTTTTGCTTCCGGAAAACCCCTTTAAAGAGGCTCTGTCACAAGATTATACGTGCCCTATCTCCTACATAATCTGATCGGCGCTGTAATGTAGATAACAACAGTTGTTTTTATTTTGAAAAACTATCATTTTTGAGCAATTTTAGATTTATGCCAATTAGTTTCTTAATAGACAACTGGGCGTGTTTTTACTTTTTACCAACAGGACGTTGTGAATAGAAGTGTATGACGCCGACCAATCAGTGACCAATCAGTGTCATACACTTCTCATTGTTCCAGCCCAGCTTCTTTCACTGCACAATCACACTGTGTGGGCTCGTGGGAACAGAACATAGTAATTCCCATTGAAAGTAATGGGCAGATATTTGTAGGCGTATTAGGGGCATTTTTTCAGGGGTAATTCGAAGCGTAAAACGCCCGAATTACGTCTGAAAACACTGCGTGTGAACATACCCTAATACAAACCTGACCTGGTGCGGTGCCCTCCTGCTCTGCCGTCCGTTCCCTACAGCACTTTTATTCATACGAAAGGGTCTGTTTTTCTCGGCCGTTTTGCATCCGTTCCGTTTCCATTCCTGGTCGTGTATCCGTTTTTAACGACCGATTGTAACCCGTTTTGCATCTGTTTTTCACTCTCCGTTTTAAAAACAAATTAATTTCATTTGTCTATTTTTTTGGTCACAACCCACTAAAAACACGCAGGAAGGTCACATGATCGACCAGTTACCATTTTCTCTTGCTTTCAGAGCATGGAGAGCTTTGTCTGATCCCTTTAGCTTCTTTGCATTGGTTTCTGGCTTTTTCTCTATTATTTTTTACTTGCTACCATGTCCTCACAACCATTGAAATGTGTACTGCAGCCTCGGCTGATATCTCGGCAATTCGGACGCAATCTCAGATGTTGATGCCCTCTGTAGATATTGCCACAGTGTCCCCTGTAGATAATGCCACAGTGCCCCCATAGATAGTGCCACACTTGTAAGTAGTGCTACTCTGCCCCCTTGTAGGTAGTGCCACACAGTCCACTGTTAGTAGTGCCACACAGCCCCCTGCGGGTAGTGCCACATGGCCCCCATGTAGTTCCACACAGCCCCTTGTAGGTAGTGCCACACAGCTCCCTTGTAGGTAGTGCCACACAGTCTCTCTGTAGGTAGTGCCACACAGCTCCCTTGTAGGTAGTGCCACACAGCCCCCTTGCAGGTAGTGCCACACAGCACCCTGTAGGTAGTGCCACACAGCCCCTTTGTGGGTAGTGCCACACCCCCTGCAGATAGTGCCACACAGCCCCCTTGTAGGTAGTGCCACGCAGTCTCTCTGTAGGTAGTGCCACACAGCTCCCTTGTAGGTAGTGCCACACAGCCCCCTTGCAGGTAGTGCCACACAGCCCCCTTGCAGGTAGTGCCACACAGCCCCTTTGTAGGTAGTGCCACAACCCCTGCAGATAGTGCCACACAGCCCCCTTGTAGATAGCACCCCCCGTAGATGGTTCCCTCTCCCCCTGTAGATAGCGCCACTGTAGCTCCTTGTAGGAGCAGAATACCTCTGGTCGGGAATTCTGCTCCTAGAGGGAGCCCCTGACATCTCTGTCCATATATGGACAGTGACGTTAGGGGCTCCATCTAAAAATGGAATCCCTGGCCAGAGCGTCGGCAATGCTCTGGCCAGAGATTCTGCTTCAAGAGTAACCCCTGACGTCACTGTCCATATATGGATTGTGACATCAGTCGCTTCTCCTGGAGCAGAATCCTCGGCCAGAGCATCGGCAATGCTCTGGCCAGGGATTCTGCTTCAAGAGTAACCCCTGACGTCACTGTCCATATATGGATTGTGACATCAGTCGCTTCTCCTGGAGCAGAATCCTCGGCCAGAGCATCGGCAACGCTCTGGCCGGGGATTCCGCTTCAAGAGTAACCCCTGATGTCACTGCCCATATATGAATAGTGACATCAGGAGCTTCTCCTGGAGTGGAATCCCCAGCCAGAGCGTTGGCAAAGCTCTGTTTGGGGATTCCGCTTCAAGAGGAGACCCTGACATCACTGTCCATATATGGATAGTGATGTCAGGGGCTTCACCTGGAGCTGATTCCCTTTCCAGAGCGTCTGCAACACTCTGGCCAGGGATTCCGCTTCAGGAGGAGCCCCTAATGTCACAGTGATGTATGGGGCTCCTCTTGAAGCGTAATCCCTCGGCCAGAGGGATTCTGCTCCTACAGGGAGCTACAGTGGCATTATCAACAGGGGGAGTGCCATCTACTGAGGGTTGCCATCTACTGGGGGGGGGGTGCCATCTACTGGGTGGGGTGCTATCTACAAGGGGGCTGTGTGGCATTACCTACATGGGGGCTCTATAGAGCTACCTACAGGGTTCTGTGTGGCACAAACTACAGCAAAAAATCTTCTCCTCCTCACATGCACTCCATGCTGTGAGGAAGAGGAGAGAGGGAGTGATAGCCTGAGGAGTGCTGGTGAAGCATACCCCCCCCCCCTGTGAGTAACCTGACCGCTGGTCAGTCGTGTCACAAAGCTACATTTTTAAGAAAAAAAAATTATCCTGCAGCCGTCTCCTCCTGCTGGATGCCCCGGGCACTGCTCCCCCAATGCCTAGTGGCAAATTCGGCCCTGTACACAGATTCAATTCTATACAGTGCTGTCTATAATGACAGTATAACCAAGAAAGTACTGCTGGCGAGTATCAATCTTGGGACTGGAAAACCAGACCACTACTGGTCACCCCACGACTGGAAAATGCTCTAAGCTGCCTGCTCGACTAGCAGTATAATTCCAGGCCACCTGCTAACCCGACACTATAGATGCAGCCTAACTGTGTAAAAGCGGTATGACGAAAGGAACAGAACTTAGAGACTTCCCACACAGCATTTAACAACGAAACGCCAACTAAATTGCATGGAGCCCTAACGTGGAGCCTCAGCATAGAGCATCATCTTGGAACCTCAGTAGCATCAGCACAGTGTCACAGCGTTACTCTCAATAGACATCATACATAACCCACATGGTGGGTGATATTTTGGTGCTCACTTGTTTTTGCCACTGAGGTCAACCCGACATTCAGGAAACACTACGGAGCAGGCCGCGCTCTGGTCGAGGATTCGTTTCAAGAGGAGACCCTGACATCACTGTCCATATATGGATAGTAAGGTCAGGAGCTTTTCCTGGACAAGAATCCCCGGCCAGAGCATCTGCAATGCTCTGGCCAGGGATTTCACTTTAGGTGGAGCCCCTAATGTCACAGTTACGTCAAGGGCTCCTCTTGAAGCAGAATCCCTCGGACAGATGGATTCTGCTCCTACAGGGAGCTACAGTGGCGCTATCCAGGGCCGGCCCTAGGATAGATGGCGAAATGGTCTTTTGGCGCCCCACACCATCATTAAAAAAAAAATGCCCCATAAAAAATTATAATGCCCCTTTAGTGCCCCCATACAGTATAATAATAATATTTAATAATATAATATATTACAACCCCTTCAAGGACACAGTATTTTGTCCTCTAATTGTGCCCACAGTATTATGTCCCCTGTAGTACCCCCACACAGTATAATGCCCCCTGTAGAATTTGCCATAGAGCCTCCCTGTAGACAGTGCCATAATAACCCACCTCCTTTTTGTAGATCGTGCCATACAGCCCCCCACACCTCCCCCTTGTAGACAGTGCCATACGGTCCCCCACCTCCCCCTTGTAGATCGTGCCATACAGTCCCCGCACCTACCCCTTGTAGACAGTGCCCCCAAACAAAAACAAAAATTGTACTCACCTAGGCCCCGTTCCCATGACGAACTGAGCTGCTCCATGACGGGACCCTAGTACAGAGTTTCCCAACCTTTTCGGACTCGAGGCAGCACTAGAAAAACAAAATTTCCTCAGGGCCCCCCTACCAAAAATTGTTTTGAGAAAGACAGAAAACGGCTAAGAACAAGCACTCCACTCGTAGGGCATGTTCACACAGATTTCTTGTAAGGCAAAAAAAATCTGCCTCAAAATTCCTTCAGCAACTGACAGCGTTGGGTGACCTTTTTTTTTGTGTTTTTTCTTAAGCTGTTGAAGCGAATGCAAAAGACACAGGAAAAAAAGGTCCAAACGAGCGCCGGAGGTATCTTCTGCCTCCTATTAATTTCAATTGGAGGTCAGAGGTGGAAACCACTTGAAGACCATCAGCCCCCCACTCACAGAAAAACGATCAGCCCCCCACTCACAGCAAAATGACCATCAGCCCACCTGTAAAGGATCTGCCAGGCACAGCTTCGGCGTTAACTCCCATAATTAATCAGTCAGCACCTGAATCTACATCCCTGAGACTGACTCCAGCTTCCACCACTCAGGCTGGCAGGCTTAGGAGTGGGAGAGCCTATCGCAACCTGGCCAGACTCAGCTAGCTCCCGCCCTTGGTCTATTTAAGCCTGCCCTTCCTGTCCCTCGGTGCTTGTGATTCTTTTCGTGTGGTTTCCTGGCCCAGCTACAGCTCCTTCTATTTTGATCCTGCTCCATACAGACCCTGGCTTACTGACTATTCTTCTGCTCTTCGTTTGGTACCTCGCACACTCCTGGCTTGACTCGGCTCGTTCACCACTCTAGTTGCTCACGGTGTTGCCGTGGGCAACTGCCCCTTTCCCTTGCTTGTATTCCCTTGTATGTTTGTCGTGTTTGTCGTGCACTTACTGAGCGCAGGGACCGCCGCCCAGTTGTACCCCGTCGCCTAGGGCGGGTCGTTGCAAGTAGGCAGGGACAGAGTGGCGTTTCCCTACCCCCCGTCATTACACCACCACTCAGTAAAATGACCATCAGACCCCCACTCACAGATTCCCCCTGTAGGTAGCACCACACATCCCCTTGTAGGTAGCGCCACACAGCCCCTTGTGGGTAGCACCACACAGCCCCCTTGTGGGTAGCACCACACAGCCCCCTTGTGGGTAGCACCACACAGCCCCCTTGTGGGTGGCACCACACAGCCCCCTTGTGGGTAGCACCACACAGCCCCCTTGTGGGTAGCACCACACAGCCCCCTTGTGGGTAGCGCCACATAGCCCCTTGTAGGTAGCGCCACACAGCCCCCTTGTGGGTAGCGCCAGACAGCCCCCTTGTGGGTAGCGCCACACAGCCCCCTTGTAGGTAGCGCCACACAGCTCCCTTGTAGGTAGCGCCACACAGCAACCTTGTAGATAGCGCCACACAGCCCCCTTGTAGATAGCGTCACACAGCCCCCTTGTAGATAGCGTCGCACAGCCCCCTGTAGAGTATGCCGCACAGCCCCCTGTAGGGAGGGCCGCACAGCCCCCTGTAGGGAGTGCCGCACAGCCCCCTGGTAGGAAGTGTCGCAAAGACCCCTGGTAGGAAGTGTCGCGAAGACCCCTGGTAGGAAGTGTCGCAAAGACCCCTGGTAGGAAGTGTCGCAAAGACCCCTGGTAGGGAGTGCCGCACAGCCCACAGCCCCCTGGTTGGTAGTGCCCCACAGCCCCCTGGTTGGTAGTGCCCCACAGCCCCCTGGTTGGTAGTGCCCCACAGCCCCCTGGTTGGTAGTGCCCCACAGCCCCCTGGTTGGTAGTGCCCCACAGCCCCCTGGTTGGTAGTGCCCCACAGCCCCCTGGTTGGTAGTGCCCCACAGCCCCCTGGTTGGTAGTGCCACACCGCCCACAGCTCACTGGTTGGTAGTGCCACACAGCCCACTGGTTGGTAGTGCCACACAGCCCACAGCCCCCTGGTAGGTAGTGCCACACAGCCCCCTAGTAGGTAGTGCCACACAGCCCCCTAGTAGGTAGTGCCACACAGCCCCCTAGTAGGTAGTGCCACACAGCCCACAGCCCCCTGGTTGGTAGTGCCACACTGCCCACAGCCCCCTGGTAGGTAGTGCCACACTGCCCACAGCCCCCTTGTAGGTAGTGCAAGGACTACGAAATGACCGATAGCTGGCGGGCAATAGACATTCAAAAAAGGACAACTGTGCAGGAGCACACAGAATACCCAGCTTTCCCAGCTATCAAATAAATGTGTGGAAATAAACTAAGTTATAACTTTTATTTAGTCTGAGTAAAGGATTAATCCTTTTAACTAGATTAAATAAAAGTTATATCTTAGTTTATTTCCACACTTTTTTTTTTTGATACCCGGGAAAGCTGGGTATGCTCATGCACAGTTGTCCTTTGTAGGTAGTGCCACACAGCCCACAGCCCCCCTGTAGGCAGCAACCCCCCTCTCCTTCCAGTAAAGATAGCGCCACCGTAGCTCCCTGAAGGAGCGGAATCCCCGTGTGGCCGGGGATTCCGTTCCTGGAGCGCTGCTTCATGCCTCTGTCCATATATGGACAGTGACATCAGGGAAAACTCCTAAAGCGGAATCCCCGGTCACAGCGTTGCAGACGCTATGACCGTCGATTCCACTCCAGGAGAAGCTCCTGACGTCTGTGTCCATGACGTCATTGACTTCTCCTGGAGTGGAATCCCCATAGAGTCTGCAATGCTGTGACCGGGTATTCGGCTTCAGGAGTTTTCCCTGATGTCACTGTCCATATATGGACAGAGGCATCAAGCAGCGCTCCAGGACCGGAATCCCCGGCCACACGGGGATTCCGCTCCTTCAGGGAGCTACGGTGGCGCTATCCAGGAAGGGGGGCTTGATATCTACAGGGGGGCACTATAGCACAGCAAGGGAGGTATCTCCCTGCTCTGTTGTCTACTAGCGCCGCTGTAGCTGAAGGGAGCTACAGTGGCGCTAGTAGACAGCAGAGCAGGGAGATATCTCCCTGCTCTGCTATAGTGCCGTCGCTACCGCTATAGAGGCCACAGCAGCTGCTAGCGGCGCCACTGCCCTTATGCCCGGTGTCACCACTAGCAGCCGCTATGGCTGCTACAGCGGTAGCGATGGCCACTAAGTGAGGAAGCGCCCGGGTGCGACTGCAGTTAGTGTGTGTATCCCCGCTGGTAGTTGCAACGGCGCGGGGATACACACACCCGCTGGTGGCTGGCGCCCTGTGCAACCGCACTGGTCAAACATCACTAAGGCCGGCCATGGCGCTATCTACAGGGGAGGTGCCATCTACTGGGTGTTGCCATCTACTGGGGGGGTGCCATATATGGGATGGTGCTATCTACAAGGAGGCTGTGTGGCATTACCTACATGGGGGCTCTGTGGAACTACCTAAAGGGTGCTGTGTGGCACAAACTAGAGCAAAAAATGTCCTCCTCCTCACATGCACTCCATGCTGTGAGGAGGTGGAGGAGTGAGGGAGTGACAGTCTGAGGCGTGCTGGTGAAGCATACCCCCCCTGTGAGTGACCTGACCGCTGGTCAGTCAGGTCACAAAGTTAAATTTTTAAGAATTTTTTTTTTATCTTGCAGCCATTCCCTCCTGCTGGATGCCCTGAGCAATGCACACTCAGTGTCAAGTGGCAAATACAAAAGATAGAAGAAAAAGTTGCAGTATTTATGGTATCGGCGCCCGGCAGGTAGGAAATAATGATGATGACAGGTGGTTTTATCTTTAAAAGTAATTTTTTCTTTATTCAGTGGACGACGCATTTCTGGAACGTACCGGTCCCTTCATCAGGTCTGTTATACATGTTTGCACGTGTATAGTGCTAGGTTATATAATGGAAAAGACCGGGAAAAAGCTTAGTTCCACATATTTCGAAAAAAAAGGGAGGGAGGAGGGAGGGGGAACATATGTTTAACACTTATTCTATACGATCTGGTGATTGAAAATTACAGTTTTCACATATTTGATTAAAACTGTAATGACAGGGATAGGGAGACAGACAAGTGAGCCCTTATCTACCCGCCACTCAGTCGCTGCCTACTTGCAACGACCCGCCCTAGGCAACGGGGTACAACTGGGCGACGGTCCCTAAACTCAGAAAGTGCACGACAGACAACCAGACAAGGAAATACAGAACAAAGGGAAATGGGGCAGTTGCCCACGGCAACACCGTGAGCAACAAGAGTAGTAAACGAGCCGAGTCAAACCATGAGTGTACGAGGTACCAAACGCAGAGCAGAAGAGTAGTCAGTAAGCCAGGGTCAATACGAAGCAGGGACAAGTAGTTCAAGAAGGTGCAGCAGGGCCAGGAAACCAACAGAGAAGAATCACAAGCAAGGAGGAACAGGAAAGGCAGGTATAAATAGACAGAGGGCGGGAGCTAGCTCCGTCTGGCCAGGCTGTGATAGGCTCTCCCACTCCTAAGCCTGCCATCCTGAGTGGTGGAAGATGGAGTCAGTTTCACAGACATAGAAGCAGGTGCAGACTGATTACCTATGGGCGTGGATACAGAAGCTGTGCCTGGCAGATCCTTAACAGTACCCCCCTTTTATGAGGGGCCACCGGACCATTTCTAGATGGACCTGGTTTATTGGGGAAACGAAGGTGGAACCTCCTCACCAATACCCCAGCGTGAACATCCCGGGCGGGTACCCATGTCCTCTCCTCAGGCCCGTATCCTCTCCAATGGACCAGGTACTGGAAGGAGCCTTGGACCATCTTGCTGTCCACAATCTTAGCCACCTCGAATTCTACCCCCTCTGGGGTGAGAACGGGGACAGGAGGTTTCCTCGAGGGAGCCAAGGACGGGCATTAGCGTTTAAGGAGGGAGGCATGAAACACGTCGTGTACTCGAAAAGATGGGGGCAACTCCAGTCGGAAGGAGACAGGATTGAGGACTTCAATGACCTTGTACGGCCCTATAAACCGGGGAGCAAACTTCTTGGATGGGACTTTAAGGCGCAAGTTCTTTGACGATAGCCACACCAGATCCCCGACCATAAACAAGGGGTTAGCAGAACGTCTTCTATCTGCCTGAGTTTTTTGTATGCTCTGGGACGCCTCTAGGTTCTTCTGAACCTGGGCCCAGACTGTGCACAGTTCCCGATGAACGACCTCTACCTCGGGATTTTTGGAACTACCAGGTAAAACGGAGGAGAACCGTGGATTAAACCAAAAATTACAGAAAAAGGTGGAGACCCCTGACGAGTTACTGACCCGGTTATTAAGGGAAAATTCGGCGAGGGGAATGAATGAGACCTAATCATATTGACAGTCAGAGATGAAACACCTTAAATATTGTTCTAGAGACTGATTAGTCCTCTCGGTTTGGCCATTAGTTTCAGGATGGAAGGCAGAGGAGAAAGACAGATCAATCTCCAACTTTTTAAGGAAGGCTCTCCAAAACAATGAAACAAATTGTACCCCTCTGTCAGAAACAATATTGACAGGGACCCCATGTCTACTACAACCCACACCACCGACTTGCATTGAGATGGAGGCAAATCGGTGATAAAATCCATGGAGATATGGGTCCAAGGTCTCTGGGGAATGGGCAAAGAACGTAGTAGGCCCGCTGGTCGGAACCTGGGAGTCTTGGACCTAGCACAAACCTCACAAATGGCGACGTAGGCCTTAACGTCTTTAGGCAACCCAGGCCACCAATAGTTTCTGGCAATGAGGTGCTTGGTACCCAGGATGCCTGGATGACCAGATAGTGCGGAGCCCTGATTTTCCCTAAGTACCCTTAGCCAGAATTGCAGGGGAACAAACAGCTTGTTCTCAGGAAGGTTCCCGAGAGCTGAACCTTGATCAGCAGCAATTTCGGAGACTAAATCAGAATCAATAGAGGAAATGATTATACCTGGAGGCAAAATACATGCAGGATCTTCCTCCCAAGGAGGGCTGGCCATGAAGCTACGCGACAGTGCATCAGCCTTAATATTTTTAGACCCAGCCCTATAGGTAACCAAAAAATGTAATCTGGTAAAAAATAACGCCCATCGAGCTTGTCTCGGGTTTAGCCTCCGGGCCGATTCTATGAAAACCAGATTCTTGTGGTCGGTAAGGACCGTTACCTGGTGCCTAGCCCCCTCCAGGAAGTGGCGCCACTCATCAAATGGCCATTTAATGGCTAAGAGTTCGCGGTTGCCAATATCATAGTTACTGTAGCGCCCATGGCCGCGGGCCGTCGGGTTCACTCACCTCCCGACGCCCGCAGCCATGGATCTGTGAGCGCTGGCCTCCTAGGAGATGCCAGCGCTCACTTCCGCTCCGTCCGGCCGAGTCCCGTAGGGTGCGCAGGCATGCTCGCGCCCGCTCTTAAAGGGCCAGCGCGCGCACATGAAAACAATGATCATTAACCCACGTGATTCCCTGCTCTAGAAGAATGCCCCAGCCCTTCTGATCCTTGCCTGAGCGTTATTAGTCTTTCCCTGTCTGTCTCGCAAATGGTCCCTTAGTGTCTCCCGTTCCAGCTGTTACCCGTGCCCTGTTACCGTTCCTGTATTCCGCATTGTTCCTGTGCCTACCCATGTTCAAGTGCCATCTGCCACGTCAAGTGCCATCTGCCACGTCAAGTGTCGTCTGCCACGTCAAGTGCCATCTGCCACGTCAAGTGCCATCTGCTCATCGGATACTGCCCGCCACGTCTGGCGCCACTTTCCGCACCTGCCTCGATCCGTGCTGAAGCCACAGTCACCGTCCGGACTATTTCAGGTACCTAAGCATTACTGTCTGCCATCTTACTTTCACATAGACTGTGACCTGGTCAGCTGCCTCCACGCTACGGCGGAGCGGCCTAGTGGGTCCACAAACCCAGTGTCCGTGACAGTTACTCTCAGTGGGCGAAAACTTCCTGGAGAAGTAGGCATAGGGACGGAGATGGGTGAGGGACCTAGTACCCTGGGACAAGACAGCCCCCACTGCCACCTCGGACGCGTCAACCTCCACGATAAATGGCTCCAATTGGTTGGGCTGAACCAACACCGGGGCCGAGATAAAGCACTTCTTAAGGGCCTCGAAAGCCTGGACAGCCTCAGGAGGCCAGCGGAGGAGATCAGGACCCTTGCGAGTGAGGTCCGTAAGAGGCTTAGTGATGACCGAGAAGTTAGCAATAAATCTCCTGTAATAGTTAGCAAACCCCAAGAAGCACTGTAACGCCTTCAGGGAGGCAGGTTGGACCCATTCCGCCACAACCTGGACCTTGGCGGGGTCCATGCGGAATTCATGAGGAGTGAGGATTTGACCCAAAAATGGTATCTCCTGCACCCCAAACACACATTTTTCGGTCTTCGCAAACAGTTTGTTTTCCCGAAGGACCTGGAGCACCATCCTGACATGCTCAACGTGGGAGGACCAGTCTTTGGAAGACACAAGTATGTCATCAACGTACACTACAAGAAATACCCCCAGGTAATCTCTTAAAATCTCATTTATGAAATTCTGGAAGACCGCGGGAGCATTACACAACCCAAAGGGCATGACGAGGTATTCAAAATGACCTTCGGGCGTGTTAAACGCAGTCTTCCACTCATCCCCCTCTTTGATGCGGATAAGGTTATACGCCCCCCGTAGATCAAACTTAGAGAACCATTGGGCCCCCTGAACCTGATTAAAGAGATCAGGAATCAAAGGAAGGGGATACTGGTTCCTTACAGTGACCTTATTCAAGTTACGGTAGTCAATGCATGGCCTAAGACCACCATCCTTCTTCCCTACGAAGAAGAAGCCAGCACCTACCGGAGAAGTAGAGGGGCGAATGTAACCCTTGGCCAGGCATTCGTGGATATACTCTCTCATGGCTTCACGTTCGGGACAAGAGAGATTAAATATCCTACCCTTAGGGAGTTTAGCTCCTGGTACCAAATCGATAGCGCAATCGTATTCTCTATGAGGAGGTAACACTTCGGAGGCCTCCTTAGAGAAAACATCAGCGAAGTCCTGAACAAACTCAGGTAGCGTGTTCACCTCCTCAGGGGGAGAAATAGAATTAACAGAAAAACATGACGTCAAGCATTCATTACCCCATTTGGTAAGATCCCCAGTATTCCAGTCAAACGTGGGATTATGCAACTGCAACCAGGGAAGGCCTAAAACCAAATCGGACGATAATCCCTGCATCAACAGTACAGAGCACTGCTCCAAATGCATGGAGCCAACAAGGAGTTCAAAAACAGGGGTATGCTGTGTAAAATAACCATTAGCAAGAGGAGTGGAGTCGATACCCACTACCGGGACAGGTTTAGGCAAATCAATCAAAGGCATAGCTAGAGACATAGCAAATTCCACAGACATGATATTAGCAGTCGACCCTGAATCCACGAAGGCACTGCCGGTAGCAGACCTACCACCAAAAGAGACCTGAAAGGGAAGCAAGATTTTATTACGTTTCATATTTACGGGAAATACCTGTGCGCCCAAGTGACCTCCCCGATGGTCACTTAGGCGCGGAAGTTTTCCGGCTGCTTATTCTTACGCCTAGGACAGATGTTCACTTGATGCTTGTCATCCCCACAATAGAAGCAAAGACCATTCTTCCTGCGGAACTCTCTACGTTGTTGGGGGAACACGGAGGCTCCGAGTTGCATAGGTACCTCCGAGTCTTCCGTGGAAGAACGAAGCAACGGAACCTCGGGAGGCATCATGGGGGAGTCAGAGGAGAAAACACATAAACGTTCACGTTGTCGTTCCCTGAGACGTCGGTCAAGTCGTACCGCTAAAGCCATAACCTGGTCTAGGGAGTCAGAAGAGGGATAGCTAACTAGCAGGTCTTTCAGGGCGTTCGACAGACCCAACCTAAACTGGCACCTTAAGGCAGGGTCATTCCACCGAGAAGCTACGCACCACTTCCTAAAGTCAGAGCAATACTCCTCAACAGGTCTGTTACCCTGACGTAAGGTCACCAGCTGACTCTCAGCAAAGGCAGTCCTGTCAGTCTCGTCATAAATGAGTCCGAGAGAAGAAAAGAAAAGATCAACGGAGGAAAGTTCAGGGGCGTCAGGAGCCAAGGAGAAGGCCCATTTTTGGGGCCCTTCCTGGAGCCGGGACATAATTATACCCACCCGCTGGTTCTCAGAACCTGAGGAGTGGGGCTTTAAACGAAAATAGAGCCTACAACTCTCCCGAAAGGAGAGAAAAGTCTTCCGGTCCCCTGAGAACCGGTCGGGCAACTTGAGGTGGGGTTCAAGAGGTGAGGTGAGGGACACTACCATGGTAGCATCAGGCTGGTTGACCCTCTGAGCTAGGGCCTGGACCTGTAGGGAGAGACCCTGCATTTGCTGTACCAGGCATCCGTACTTGGCAGACAGGAGGCCATTGTTAGGACTTCAATCTGTCTGAGCAGCCATCGGAACCCAACGATTGCATTGGGTTCCGTTCTGCTAGTAAACACCATAGATGCAGCGCTTGCTTTTGAGCGCTGCATCTAAGCGGTTAATCGGCCGGATCGAAGACTAGCTCCGGTCCTGGCCATGCAGCAGGGTGTCAGCTGTATATTACTGCCGATGGTGCGGTCTCAGTTTCTGAGCCCACACTAACACAACATACCTATATGCTGTTTTGCGTTAAGTACTTAAGGACAAGAACGTACTAGTGCGTTGGATGTCGTTAAGGGGATTTATACAATATTTACTCATTGGTTCAACTATGTGGATGACAATATCGATCACTTAGAAGACACTGATCTATTCTGGTTGACCTCAAAAGCGGTCACGAGGGGTCGTGTAATTTCGTACCTTAAGCTTAAACGTAAAGAACTACAAAAACAATGTAATACCTTAAACTCAAGCTTATTGGAAGCCGATAAATCCTACATTTTAGATAGAACGGAAGAAAACAAATCCCTTTATTTGGAAGCAAGAGTCCTTTTGAACACATACCTACAGGGACAAGCTAAATGGCAGATAGAAGCTATACGTAATATTTCTGCTGGGGCAACCGCATAGGCCCAATCTTAGCAAAGATCCACAAACCACGTAAATCATCATATGACATCCCAAACTTACACAACCTACCACAAACATGACCACTCTAAACCCTGCTGAAATACAAAAAAACTTTCATGGAGTTCTTCTGTGAATTCTACAAGAGATGTCATGATCTTCTCCTGGAATGGAATACCCGGTCACAGCGTCAGGAACGCCGTGGATGGGGATTCCACTTAGGAGTTGCCCCTGATGTAACTGTTCATATATGCACTCTTCCAGGAGCGGAATCCCCGGCCACATGGAGATTCCGCTCATTCAGGGAGCTACAGTGGCGCTATCTACAGGAAGGGGGTGCTATCTACATGGGGGCTGTGTGGCACTACCTACAAGGGGGTGTGTGACACTACCTACAAAGGGGCAGTGTGGCACTACCTACAAGTGGGCTGTATGGCACTACCTACAAGTTGGCTTTGTGGCACTTCCTACAAGGGGCTGTGTAGCACTATCTACAGGGGGCATCTGTGAGTGCCGAGCTGATGGTCATTTTAGTGAGAGTGGCAGGCTGATGGTCATTTTACTGTGGGTGGGGGCTGATGGTCATTTTACTGGGAGTGGGGGCTGATGGTCATTTTGCTGTGAGTGGTGGACCTCCAATTTAAATTAACAGGAGCCAGAAAATATCTGCGGCGCTCGTTTGCAGTGCTTTTTTGCCTGCGTCTTTTCCATTAGCTGCAACGGCTTAAAAAAAGCAAAAAAAAAAAAAAAACAAAACGTTAAATAACGCTGTCAATTCAAAATCTGCCTCAAAATTCCTAAAGGAATTTTGGGGCAGATTTTTTCTGCCTTACAAAAACCGCTGTGTGAACATACCCTAAGAGTGTAGTGCTTGTTTTTAGCAGTTTTCTGTCTTTCTTGAAACAACTTTTGGTAGGGGTGCTCTGAGGAAACCTTTTTTTTTTCCAGGGTTGCCTCGAGTCCAAAAAGGTTGGGAGACACCATACTAGGCTACAGGCCATTCAGTTTGCAGCCTATCAGGCGCAGGGACGGGATCCATGCGCAGGCCAGCATCATGACATCACTGGATCACGCCAGCCTACGCAAGGATCCCGTCGTCTGCGTTATGGAGCAGCTCCGTTCGTTGTGGTAACGGGGCCTAGGTCAGTACAATTTTTTTTTGTTTGTGGTCACTGTCTACAAGGGGGAGATGAGGGGCTGTATGGCATTGTCTACAAGGGGGAGCTGGGGGCTGTATGACACGGTGTACAAGAAGGTGGGGCTGTATGGCACTGTCTACAAGGGGGAGGTGGGGGCTGTATGGCACTGTCTACAAGGAAGTAGGGGCTGTATGGGGCTTGAAGGGGGTTATAATATAATATTTTATTAAATATTATTATTATACTGTATGGGGGCACTAAAGGGGAATTATACGGTGTGTGGTCACTAAAGGGGTATTATACTGTGTGGGAGCACTATATAGGGTATTATACTGTGGGGGGGCATTATACTTTTTTATGGTGGCGTGGGGCGCCAAAAGATAATTTTGCACGAGGCGCCATCTATCCTAAGGCCTGCCCTGATCGGCAGCTTCTTGAACAGGAGATCTCGGAGGTACGCAGAGCTATTATTGCTCTGCCTAACTTTAAAACCCCTGGTCCCGATGGCCTCTACTCTGAATATTTTAAAATTACTTTTGCCAGATCTGGTCCCCCCTCTAATCAGACTTCTAAATAACATGTACATGAACGACCTCCGGCCTCGCGAGTTCTTCAGGTCCAGAACTATGCTGATCCTAAAACCCAATAAAGACCCAATGATGGTGGGATCCTACCGACCCATATCCCTCCTGAACCAGGACTATAAATTGTTAACTAAAATCTTGGCAGACAGATTACAGTCTTGGAATGTATGATCACACAATGCGAACTAGGCTTCCTCAAAAACAGACACCCCACGAAAAGGTATCAGAGAAGCAATTGCAGCTACTATACATGCCTCAGCTCCACATTCCCCAGTCACAATGCTCCTAGGATTAGCTGCCGAAAAAGCATTTGACGCAGTATACATACCACCCTTAGATACCATGGCTTTGGGGATACTTTTCTGGGTTTCCTACGGGGTTCACAACAACAAGCACACACATCTTTGACCATTAACGGGCATAACACACCACCCATTGATATACAAAGAGATACAAGACAGGGATGCCCACTATCACCCCTTCTATTCAATTTATCTATAGACCCCCTCCTCAGACATCTGCTCACAATTTCCAGGGAATAAACATTGGATCCACACAACTGAAAATTTCATGATATACTACCATATATTACCAACCCATCGGCCTACCTAGACACCATACTGAGTACCAACTACAAATATGTGTCCCTGTCAGGATTTAAGATCAATACACCAAAATCAGAAGCTTTAATTCGAAAAAGGTCCCACAAAGCCTACTTAGTCTGCCAGATACGATTTTCACTGGAACGACACATTGATCGCTTATCTTGGTATCCAAGTCACAAGATCTCCTAATCTATTATATAAAAATAATATAGGCTCCTTTGTATCGTATCTGGGATCTCAATTGACTGCAGTGGTGTAGCTATAGGGGTCGCAACGGTGGCACTTGCGAACGGGCCCCTAAGCATGGGGGGCCCACATGGCTCCCGTTGCCACACAGCGCTGACCACAGTGGTCCCGGTTCTAACTGTATCTGCGTCCTCAGGATGCAGATACAGCTGAATTCAATGCTGGAGCAGGAAGCTGACATCTGCTTGCTCCAGCATTCGCTGTGCCGTGAGCCATAAGCGGCTCGGCACAGACAGGCGCGATGTAGCGACGTCATCGTGCCTGTCTGCGCCGAGTCACTCATAGCACAGTGCAGACCGGGAAAAGGATCTCCTACACACGTCGTGGGAATAGGGATAGGTAAGTAATTATATTATTGGTCTATTAGGCACATATGGGGCATTATACTGGATATGTGAGGGGGGTTTATATGGTGGCAGCTATGGTGGGCATTATACTGTGGGGGCAGCTTTGAGGGACATTATACTGTGGGGGCAGCTATGAGTGGCAATATACTATGGGGGCAGCTATGGGGGGCATTATACTGTGAGGGCAGATGGGGGAGCATTATACTGTGTGGGGGCTGCTATGGGGAGCATTATAATGTGTGTGGGGCAACTATGGAGAGCATTATACTGTGTGGGGGCTGCTATGGGGTTATTATACTGTGTGTGGGGCAGCTATGGGGAGCATTATACTGTGGGGCAGCAATGGGGGCATTATACTGTGGGGGCAGTTATGGGGAGCATTATACTGTGGGGGCAGCTATGGGGGGCATTATACTGTGGGGGCTGCTATGTGGGGCATTATACTGTGGGGGCAGCGATGGGGAGCATTATACTGTGGGGGCAGCTAGACACATATTATCACTCAATCCAAGATACTCATTCTCTTTACAATTCCCTTGGGAACTCAACCTCCCACAAGGGCAAACCTCCCTCTATTTTGAAATGATGCCACTCTGGAGGTCTGGCTAGTATCGTAAAGTTAATGGACAAATCTAAAAGACAAATGTATACATTCAATGAACTGAGAATAAAATATCAAATAGTCGGTCCACACCCGTCCCATTATTTACAAGCCCATAGCTACATAAGTAGTATCTTAAAACATATTATGGATGATGATTGGGATGACCCCTTCTTATCTTTTACATCTGCTCTGCAATTTATGCCCAAACAAATAACGACCTACTGTATTATCGCCTAATATGTCAAAAATATAATTACTCCAAGTCTTCCACAGGAGTGGCATATTGGACCACAGTACTTATAGAGGTTTTCATTGATGACATCTTGTCTGCCTTGCAAACTGCAGCAAAATACTTATACTCAGCGATGTATTGGGGAATGTAATACAAGGTGACACACAGAACTTACATATAGATTTCCTGATAGATAACCCTACAGATCACTCTTGTCCAAAATGTTCCTCCCCTAATGCAAAACTTCTCCACTGTCTATAGTCTGGCTCTCTTGTACAAACTTTTTGGCATCAAATACAATCCTTTGTAACCATAAATTTGTTGAATACTTGCTCTTTTGCAGATATATGCAGTTTATTTGGAATTATTCCACATGAAAATAACATACGACTTTGACATGAGAAAAAACTTGTATTGTTTATTTCTGCGGAAGCACGCAAAACTGTCCTACACTGTTGGATCTCATCATCTCCACCCACCACCAGGCTATTCTTTGAGAAACTGTCATTTATTTTCCGTGTGGATTGAATAGAAGCGTCCCTGTCCAAGGAAAAGAAGGTAAAACAATTTTTCCAAATTTGGAGTACATTAATAACCCTCCACCCTGATAGGATAAAACTTAAATGAAAGAGTTGTTTTGATCTAACAACCTGGTACCTAGAACAATCCCTTTCAGGAATGACACCTATTATGATATAATATTGACCTCATTATTCGGTGGAAATTTGATGTCAACTTGAAAACGAGGCCAGGATGTCCCAACCACAATTGTCCGCCCCCTCCTTTGTTTATATACTTAATGACTTAGGTGGACTCCTCAAATCTTAGCAAATCTTACAAGACCTTGAGATATTTCTGGAAATATGATGCTTATTATTGACAACGATTTACGTATATTTTGCCGGCCTTTGTATTCTGGATATTGATCTGACATAACATGTAGATTTTCTTGTACACCCCCCCCCCCCCGTTCCGTTACGCCTTCCCCTTTTCCTTTTTGTACCTTTGATTGATAAAGTTGAAAATGTTCAATAAAAACATTATGGAAGAAAAAAAAATATGTCTGGCTAATAGAAATCTATGGGCACATTAGTAGTAAACGTCAGAAGAAAAGTTATAATAGCATAATTAAATGGTGCACTCCCCATTTAGAGTTAGAAGTAAAAAAAAATATCAGACTTTGAACACGACTACTTTAACATGAACTTAGTTTAGGCAAATATTTCATAATCCTTTAAAATTTTCACCCAGGAGGGAAACGTGTTTCCGTGCCTCAAGCAGATTTGTCCATTAAGACACAAGTGAATGTACTTTAGTTTTAGATGTGGAGCAATGCCAAGCTCTTCTTGTATCATAGCAGAACAGGTTATTCTTAACTTATAGAGAGGGAAGCTAAAGTTAGCTTATGATGAATTGCCAAAGGAACAAATATAAAATAGGACATACACTAACCTAGATTAAAAAACTTAATTAGCTAAATTTACAAAGCATGAACATATTATTTTTTAAACAAAAGTATGTTTGGATACAGGCCCGTCACATTCATTGTTTGGATTTTTCCATTCCAAATAAAGTTATTTTTCTGAACTGAAATTGACTGACCTGAGGCAATTTATTTTAATTAAATATGTTTCTTAAAGCAATAAATGTTTCGCATGACTAGTCCTTGTGCCAGGTGTACAAGATGGCATTTGTGCCATCTACTCTCGTTACAATGATAACTTTAGGACAAAGGAGTAAAGAATATCTCATTCAAAATAAAATCAGAGTGTATAAATAAATGTGTGTGTTTGTGAAATATTGCTATATATATCCTGTAGCTAATATATTATTCTATAACTTTGTGGAATATGGTCAGTGGATCATCACTAGCAGCTAATATAACAGCATGCCTCCCAACCATCCCGTATCCAATAGGACAGTCCCAGATTCAGGGCAGTGTCCCACTGTACATATCCACCCCGGTGGCTGCAGGGAATTCACTGTGGTGACGTTTTTTGCTCGTAATGTCCGTTGCGGAAAACTGCAACATTTAGCATGCTATCAGGCCGGCATTCTGGGATGACGTTTTATCCCAGGAGACAGCTGCAGTCTGTGCTTGGCTGCAGCGGCAGTCACATGAGATGAAACGTCATCCCAAGAAGCTGGCCCTCTGACATCATCCAGGCCGGCCTCCTGGGATGACGTTTCATCCCATATGACCACTGCTGCAGCCTGTGATTGGCTGCAGCGGTCCAATGGGATGCAATGGGGATAACCCACAAAAAAATAGGCGGCATTTACACAAAAACATTGTCATGCTGCGGAATAAAATTCTGCACTGTTCGTTGTTTTTTCTGCTCTGGATTTACAGAGCATGTGGATGAGATTTGTTCTATCTCATTCACTTTGCTGCTACTGTATTATGCAACGGATTTTCTGCAACTAATTCCATTGTGGAAAATCCGCAGTATTTACGCAATGTGTGAACTGACCCTTATTATGGTTACATTGGACGGCTCTTGAATGCATTTACCGTATCTATTGATCACATACCTCTTGCTGCTTTAAGGTAACAGGATTTATTAATTTTGTTGGCTATACATATTTGTGATATTGTAATATTGTTGTGCACATGGTGTCTCCTAGACCACCACCTTATGGTTTTTAAATTATCTATGTACATTTTAGGCCGTGATGGACACTTGATTTTACATTTGATATTAATAAAAGTAAACTTTTGTATATTACACAAGGTGTGCTTTTTCATATGTATTTATACGCATACGTCTATACATACGTTGATAGGTATTATATTTATGAATTGGTATGTGCAGAAAATTATTAGTTTTGAGCCTAATTTAGTATAGGAATTCATCTGAAGCACTCTGCCTGCAGGCTTAGACCCTGAGGAAGATCCTGATATCACTTTCTATATATAATGACAATGATGTCAAGGTCTTCCATAGGGCTGGAGTCCCTAGCCAGAGCGCTAGCGATTCTCTGGCCGAAAACTTTGGCAATGTAGCTCCTGACATCACTGTCCATATATGTGCAGTGATGTCAGGAGCTTCCCCGGGAACAGAGCTTCAGATAGCGATCTGTCCGAGGGGTTCTGGTAACATAACCCACTGTAATCCTGCCCCAGAAAGCAAAAATGTGATGTGAACTAGGCCTAACACCACACTCCACCATCATAATTGATGGGACCATACATTCTGATTTTTATCAGAAAATCCCGAAGGAGAATGACCTAAAGTTTAAGCACAGTTGGGTTATGCAGCAGGACAAAGAGCCGAAGCACACAAGCAAGTCCACCTCTGAATGGCTTAATAGAAACAAAATTAACCTTTTGGCGTGGTCGAGACGAAGTCCCGATTTGAATCCCATTGAGATGCTGTGTCAAGACCGTAAACCAGTAAATAATATTCAATAACTCTATAATGTAGCAGAATTAAGAAGAAGAGTGGGCCAAAATTCCTCCACAGCAAAGTAAAAGACTCATGGCAAGTTATCGCAAACGTTTGATTGCAGTTCTTATTACCAAGGGTGACACAACCAGTTATTAGGTTTAGGGAGCAATGAGTTTTTCACATTTGTGATAAAGGTTTTGAATAGATCTTTATCCTTAATAAATTGAATGATATTTTAAAAGTTGCTTTTTGTGTTTAGTCTTGTTGTCTGTATCTTATTTTAAAATGAGTTGGATGATCTGAAACAGGACAGCACTGTATTTCATTAAAATCAATGCTACAAAGTGTCTTTCCCAATTAAACTGAAGGAACTTTAGCCAGGATGTTTAGTGCCAGGAAAGCCTACTTAGAGTACAATGGTGCAACAATCATTCCCAGACAGATGAAATTCTTCCAGACTGGGAACTTAAATGGAAATCAATTGGAGGCTGATTGATAAACACGGCATTGGATAAACACAACTGTGTGTTCACATAATAGTGACCTTATAGTACATTGTGATCTGCGTAATTACTCTATAGTAGAATGCACATTATAAATGCCATGTTGAAAAATGTTTTTTTTTAGTAAAATGTAGTTTTCTTTTAAAGCAATATTAAAGAAAACTATTGAATAGCCCCTAAATATACATAGTTAGGCCTCATGCACACGGCCGTGCCCATAATCACGGTCCGCGGTTATGGGCACGACTGTCCGCTGGCGGCCGTGGACAGCCATCCGCTTTTGCGGCCCGTGTTCCCATATATAGTTACATAGTTACATAGTACATAGTTAGTACAGCTGAAAAAAGACACATGTCCATCAAGTTCAACCAAGGGACGGGAAAAGGGAAGGAAAACATTTCTACACATAGGAGCTAATACTTTTTTGTTCTAGGAAATTATCTAACCCTTTTTTAAAGCCATCTACTGTCCTTGCTGTGACCAGCTCCTGCGGTAGGCTATTCCATAGATTCACAGTTCTCACAGTAAAGAAGGTTTGTCGCCTCTGCAGGTAGAACCTTTTTTTTCTCCAGACGGAGGGAGTGCCCCCTTGTTTTTTGAGGGGGTTTTACATGGAACAGGATTTCACCATATTTTTTGTATGTGCCATTAATATATTTATATAAATTAATCATGTCCCCCCTTAGTCGTCTTTTTTCAAGTCTAAATAGGTTTAATTCTTTTAATCTTTCCTCATAACTTAAATTCTCCATGCCCCTAATTAGCTTTGTTGGTCTTCTTTGTATTTTTTCCAACTCCAGGGCATCCTTTCTATGAACTAGAGCCCAGAACTGAACTGCATATTCTAGATGAGGCCTCACTAATGCTTTGTAAAGTGGCAATATTACATCCCTGTCCCGCGAGTCCATGCCTCTTTTAATACACGACAATATCCTGCTGGCCTTTGAAGCAGCTGATTGACACTGCATGCTGTTATTTAGTTTATGATTTACAAGTACACCCAGATCCTTCTCAACAAGTGAATCCGCCAGTGTAGCTCCCCCTAGGACATATGATGCATGCAGGTTGTTGGTACCCAGATGCATAACTTTACATTTATCTACATTAAACTTCATCTGCCAAGTGGATGCCCAAACACTTAGTTTGTTTAAATCTGCTTGCAATTCATGAACATCTTCCATAGACTGAACTATATTACATAGCTTGGTGTCATCTGCAAAAATAGAAATAGTGCTATTAATCCCATACTCTATATCATTAATAAATAAGTTGAATAATAGTGGTCCCAGCACTGAACCCTGGGGTACACCACTTATTACCGGGGACCATTCAGAGTAGGAATCATTGACCACAACTCTCTGGATACGGTCCTTGAACCAATTCTCAATCCAATTACAAACTATATTTTCTAAACCTATAGTCCTTAATTCACCCATTAGGCGTCTATGGGGGACAGTGTAAAATGCCTTTGCAAAGTCCAAAAACACTAAATCCACTGTTGTCCATTGTTTTTTACGAACATTGACGTTCCCAACAAGCTCTGCATTATTAGAAGTGACCAGATTAAGTAAGGGGGCACAGTCCGTAAAAAGCAAAAGATAGGACATGTCTTATCTTTTGCGGAGGCTTTCTATAGGCCCGGAAACCTTCCCGCAAATATATGGGAAGGTGTCCGTGGTCAATAGAAATGAATAGGTAATTACGGTCCGCAATTACGGACGGAATCTACGGTCGTGTGCATGGAGCCTTACATAGTATGGTTGAAAAAAAACATATGTCCATCAAGTTAAACCAAGGGAAGGGATGGGAGAAATTATAGAACTTTGTTTTACCCTTACTGATCCAGAAAATCAAATAAATAAATATAAAAAATACCCATAAGGCATTAACCAATCTTGCCTAAAAATGAATAGTTCCCTCCTGATCCCAAGTGGCAATCTGACTGGACCAATATTCCAACAAGAATTAGGGTATGTTCACACGGCAGCGTCCGTAACGGCAGAAATTACGGGGATGTTTTCAGGAGGAAACATCCCCGTAATTTCAGCCGTAACGGCATGTGCAGGCGCTTGAACGCCGCTTCATTTACGGACATAATTGGCGCTGCTATTCATTGGAGTCAATGAATAACGGCTCCAATTACGCCCCAAGAAGTGACAGGTCACTTCTTTGACGCGGGCGTCTATTTACGCGCCGTCATTTGACAGCGGCGCGTAAATATACGCCTCGTGTGAACAGACAAACGTCAGCACATTGCTTTCAATGGGCAGATGTTTGTCAACGCTATCGAGGCGCATTTTTCGGACGTAATTCGGGGCAAAAACGCCCGAATTACGTCCGTAATTAGTGCGTGTGAACATACCCTTATACACATTGGCATAGACGCTGATATCGTTTGGTTCCAATAAATTATCTAAGGCTTTTTATAATTCATCTACTGTTCCGGCTGTGACCAGCTCCTGCGGTCGGCTGTTCCACAGAGTCACAGTTCTAATAGCAAAGAAGGCTGGTCGCTTTCGAAGATTGAACCTTATTTTCTCCAGACGTTGTACTTTGAGGGGATTTTACATGGAACAGATTTTCACCATATTTTTTGTATGGTCCATTAATATATTTATACAAGTTAATCTTATCCCTCTTAGTCGTTTCTTTTCAAGGCTAAATAGGTTTAATTCTTTTAATCTTTCCTCATAACGAAGATTCTCCATACTCCTTAATAGTTTAGTTGCTCTTCTTTGTATTTTTTACAACTCCACGGCATCCTTTCTATGAACTGGAGTCCAGAACTGAACTTGATATTCTAGATGAGGCCACATTAAGGCTTTGTAAAGTGATAATATTATGTCCCTATATGTGCCTCTTCTAAGATACACAACAGTTTCCTGCTGGCCTTAGAAGCAGCTGATTGACATAGCATACTGTTATTTAGTCTATGATCTACAAGTACACCCCGGTCCTTCTCAACAAGTGATGCTTTTATCCACATTAAACCTCATTAGCAAAGTGGAGGACCAAACACTCAGTGTGTCCAAATCGGCTTGTAATTTATGAACATCTTACATAGACTGAACTATACTACATAGCTTAGTGTCATCTGCAAAAATAGAAACAGCTATTAAAGCCATCCTCTATAGCATAAATAAATAAGTTGAATCATAATGGTCCCAGCACTGAACCCTGGGGTACGCCACTTATAAACAATAGGAGGGTTCCTCCAGCTCACCTTGTATAGATGTATGGAATCGTTCGCGCACGGGTCCACGTGTCGGCACACGTATAAGCATAGAAAAAAGCAAAGATTGGATCCAGCGCTGAGTCCTTTTAAGTCTGTTAAAATAGGAAGCTTCTTCCAAGTTTTATTGACAAGAGGATAAAAAACAAGTGCGGTGAAATAAAAATATTTCCAGAGCACAATAGAGGGATAATGAAGCAGTGTGAGCGGTGCCTACGCGTTTCTGACGCTAACTGCGTCCTTAGTCATGGCTTCTGGTGTGTCTCGCTCGCAGTCTGTCAATTTATATCCGGTCTATTTTTAGTAACAGTTGATTGCGGTTCAAATGGGGAACTCCTAGGAGTTCCCTGGAACGCAAATCACTTCCTGTATTACGGGCAGAAATTCTCATAGAACGGGTGAACAGGTAAACTTAATCTTTCACACCTGTTCTTCAGGTAAGTAGTTTTTATTCCCTATTTTCTGTTATTGTATAATTCTATAAGGACATTATTGACTATATACCTGGATTATCACTAGATTTTTATGATATTTATAGAAAACTTTATTGTAAACATTATGAAAATTGCGTCCCTAGTTGTAGTCTCGTACCGGAAATATTAACCGGTTAAAAACAATTATGAGTGTGTGTAACGTGAGTGTAAAAATTGCTCATTCTGTGGGAGATATTATCAAAGACAGATTTTGTTATATTTATTATAAAAAATATAATGTATTTATTGTGTGTTTATATTTATATGGAATAAAGGTTTAATCCATATTATGCGCTATAACTTGGTTTCCACAATGTTTAATTATCTGAGAACTTATTATGACTTTTAATATATATTCAATATTAGTTACGTAATACCGAAATTCTTTTGATATATATGTATAGGGTTTTGGAGAAATAGGACATATAATAAGAGGGTTTTTAATAAGTTGATTCCTTTGTTATTATTTTTGTCAACCCTAGGGGGCTGGAGACGAGGCAACGTGAGTATCAAATTCATTGAAACAATCTGCCACAGTTGTAATGTATGTGACATATTTGATGAATAGAAGATTCATTTTCCTGTATTATTTGCTAATGTTTTGTATATGGTCTGTGGTCTCTGAAAATGTTAGAAATAAATTTACAGATTTTATTATATTCTGATATTGGTCTATGTTTGTGTTATTGGCCTAATTTCAATGTGTTGGTTGAATACAAATAGTTATTGCGGATGTATAGAATCCAGAGTACTTATGGGTGTTATTCAATAATGAAACATTAGTTCTTTTCTTAGGTTGAGGCCATTGGGTACTCGTGTTCGTAGTCTGTATATCCAATAGGCTTCTCTTGTGTGTGTGTCTTATGTTTGATGTCTCCTCCCCTTTTGGGGGGTGTGAATTTTTTCAATGGCATAGCATATGAAGCTGTTAATTGATCTATTGTGATGGTGAATAAAATATTTTGCCGCATTTGATATGTTCAGTATGTTTGGGTTCCGGATATAGCCTAAATGTTCCAGTATTCTAGTTTTTAACTTGCGATTTGTACATCCTATGTATTTAAGACTGCATTGTGTGCATTCTATAATGTATATCACGGATTCCGAATTACAATTGATATAGTTGTTGATAGTAAAGGTATTAGTATTTGTTGAATCTATTGTACTCTGGAAATATTTTTATTTCACCGCACTTGTTTTTTATCCTCTTGTCAATAAAACTTGTAAGAAGCTTCCTATTTTAACAGACTTAAAAGGACTCAGCGCTGGATAGAATCTTTGCTTTTTTCTACGCCACTTATAACCGGGGACCATTCACCACAACTCTCTGGATACGGTCCTTGAGCCAATTCTCTATCCAATTACAAACTATACTTTCTAAACCTATAGACCTTAATTTACCCATTACGCGTCTGTGAGGGACAGTGTCAAATGCCTTTGCAAAGTCCAACAACACTATATCCACAGCTGCTCCTTCTGTCTAGGCTTCTGCTCACCTCTTCATAAAAACAAATCAGGTTGGTTTAACCCCTTTCCTCTTTGGCCACTTTTGACCTTCCTGACAGAGCCTAATTTTTCAAATCTGACATGTTTCACTTTATGTGGTAATAACTTTAGAATGCTTTCACCTATCCAAGCGATTCTGAGATTGTTTTCTCGTGACACATTGGACTTTATGTTACTGGCAAAATTTGCTCGATATGTTCAGTATTTAATTGTGAAAAACACCCAAATTTTGTGAAAAATTGCAAAAATTTGCATTTTTCTCAATTAAGTGTATCTGCTTGTAAGACAGGTAGTTATAACACACAAAATTGTTCCTAATTAACATTCCCCATATGTCTACTTTAGATTGGCATCGTTTTTTTAACATCCTTTTATTTTTCTAGGACATTACAAGGCTTTGAACTTTAGCAGCAATTTCTCACATTTTCAAGAAAATTTCAAAAGGCTAATTTTACAGGGGCTAGTTCAGTTGTGAATGTACAAATTTCATATTTTTTTGCAGAAATAAATATTTAATACAATTTTTTTTATAACACAGAAGGTTTTACCACAGAAATGCAACTCAATATTTATTGCCCAGGTTCTGCAGTTTTTGGAATTGGAAATATCCCACATGTGGCCATAGCGTGCTACTGGAATGAAGCAGCGGCCTCAGAATCAAAGGCGCACCTAGAGGATTTTGGGGCCTTATTTTTATTAGAATATATTTTAGGCACCATGTCAGGTTTGAAGGGCTCTTGCGGTGCCAAAACAATGAAAATCCCCTAAAAGTGACCCCATTTGGGAAACTACACACCTCAAGGAAATTATCTAGCAACAAAAATAGGAGAAGAGGGGGGAGGAATCCTCCAGCTCACCTGACACTGTGGGTTGTGTCACAAGAGCGCCCGGATCCTCGTGTCGGCACACGGTCTGAAGCAAGGAAGAAGAAGAGGAGTATTGGATCCAGCGCTGCGTGTAGTTAAAAGCGGAAGCAAATTCCAAGTTTAATGGTTCTTGATTTAAAAGATAGTCCAGAAGTATAAAGTCCAGGTGTGAAGGTAAGCGGGCGGTGATGTCCTCAGAGCCTACGCGTTTCGGACGCTTCTGCGTCCTTAGTCTTGGCTGTAATGTCTGTTTAGAAAGAGCGCGCTGTCAGGTTTATATCCTGGTTCCTCCGGTGCAGCTGATTGCTGATTGCGTTCCACGGTTGTTTATTGTTTGGAACGCAAGCCGGAAGTGGGAATGGTTTCTACCCGACGTATTATTTTCGTTTTCATCTGACTGCTTCGTAAGTTTGTAACTAAAATACTTGGTTATGTAAATTTATTCCTGACTTAGTGTATTTTGTATTTCAGTTGGTGTTACTATGTGGAGTGTAGTATCGATGACAGGAGGATTGGACCGTCACGTCATTCCTCGCGGTCGAGTAACACGGGATTTCCTACAGTCGGTAGCAACAAATATGAGGTTGGTAAGTATTATGTATATATATATGAATGTTGTTGGAGTTACATTGATAATTGTTTTACAGTATCATGTGAGTCATAGGATCTATTTTTGACTTATAAAATGACGTATTTCTATTGACTGTTGCTTATTACTGTGGGTAGGCAGTGGTAGTGTGTTGTATAAAGCTGGGTTATAAAGGAGGTATTACCAGTGTTCCCTGATGTAGGGGAAAAAGGACGAGAGAGGGCGCTCAGTATTAAACAGTGAGGATGCGGAATCGGGGATGGAAGAGGTGGGGGTAGGACAACAACTGGAACAAAAATAATTAATATTAAAAACATGGAAAAATGGTTACGAATTACGAAAAGTGGGCTAAGTGGTATAAAAAGTGATGTACATAGCAATTAGCATATGTTATGCATGTACAGACTGTGGGTATAAGAGAAACGGAGGTCTTGGAGAGATACAATATTGGCTCATTCTATATACATTCATTTTATTATTAATTTTTTATTTATTTTTGGTCATAAAGGATACCAAGAATGTCCTCAATTCACTATGTCACAAAAGATGGGAAAAAAACTACACATGGCTCACATGCGATGTCATATCCTTATACACATCCATCCCTCACCACATAGCTTATGCCGCCCTTGACTACCATTTAACCAAACATAGTATGTATGAAAAAAACTTCCAAACGTTCATCCTGGAAGTACTCATGTTTTTGATGACTAATAACTATTTCCAATTTGACACAAAATACTATCTTCAACTCAAGGGCGTCTCTATGGGAGCCAAGTTTTCTCCATCGATAGCAAACTTAGTTATGTCCTGGTGGGAACAATCTCACATCTTCTCTACCGACAACGCATATGGCCATTGTATTGAATGGTACGGAAGGTATATTGATGACATTTTACTTATTTGGAAAGGGGACATTGACATCATCCCTGCCTTTGTAGAAACCCTCAATCAAAACCACTGCAATCTCAAATTTACCTACAACTATGATACCACCAACATTATATTTTTGGACCTGGAACTAAACGGCAAAGAAGGGCAAATAATATCTACCCAGACTCACCGAAAACCCACTTCCTCAAATAATATTCTTCATGCAAAGAGCAACCACTCAATACAGACCATAAAGGCCATACCAGTGGGTGAGATGCACCGTGCCAAACGGAATTGCACCTCCCACAGTCAGTTCGAAATAGAGCAGAACTCAATCAAGACTAGACTTAAAGCAAGAGGGTATCCCACATGGTCACTTAACAGAGCAAGTGAAATTATGACCAAAATACCTAGAACCGATCTACTTGCTTACAGCAAGAAACCTACCAAGAAAGGTTCCATAATTTCATCTGGTAATAACCAACCCACTTTAATTTTGCAACAGAGTAACCAGTTTATACAAATTAAAAAGTTAGTTACCAACAACTTACCCATTCTCCAAGAAGATGACAATATACGCTCCATCTTGGCTGAAGGTTGTCGAATTGTGGCAAGAAAGGCACCCTCTTTAGGCAGCGTTTTATCCCCGTCACTGTTCACATCAAACGAAAATATCAAAACAACATGGCTAGAAACCAAAGGTTTCTACAAGTGCGGGCAGCATCCCTGCAAGACTTGCTCCTACGCTCATCCAACCAAAACATTCAGCAATTCCACACAAACAGATACATTCAGTATTCAAAATTACATTAATTGCAATAGCGAATCAGTTATCTACATTATTGAATGTACAGAATGTCAATTAAAATACGTGGGCTGTACTAATAGAAAACTAAAAACAAGAATTTTGGAACATCTTAGCTACGTGAGAAACATCAACATCACTAATATCTCCAACGCGTCAAAACATTTAATTGTACAACATAATCGAAACACAAAAAATTTACGTTGCTATGCTATCGAAAAAATCCATCCCCCTAAAAGGGGAGGCGACCTTAAACACAAAACCCACCTCAGGGAGGCATACTGGATTTATAGACTAAAAACCAGATATCCAGATGGCCTCAACCTAAGAAGAGACCTAATGTTTCAATATTAATAACCGATTAAAAAATAGCAACATTCCAATTTTTTGAGCCTTTTTCATTTATGACCAAAAATAAATAAAAAATTAATAATAAAATGAATGTATATAGAATGAGCCAATATTGTATCTCTCCAAGACCTCCGTTTCTCTTATACCCACAGTCTGTACATGCATAACATATGCTAATTGCTATGTACATCACTTTTTATACCACTTAGCCCACTTTTCGTAATTCGTAACCATTTTTCCATGTTTTTAATATTAATTATTTTTGTTCCAGTTGTTGTCCTACCCCCACCTCTTCCATCCCCGATTCCGCATCCTCACTGTTTAATACTGAGTGCCCTCTCTCGTCCTTTTTCCCCTACATCAGGGAACACTGGTAATACCTCCTTTATAACCCAGCTTTATACAACACACTACCACTGCCTACCCACAGTAATAAGCAACAGTCAATAGAAATACGTCATTTTATAAGTCAAAAATAGATCCTATGACTCACATGATACTGTAAAACAATTATCAATGTAACTCCAACAACATTCATATATATATACATAATACTTACCAACCTTATATTTGTTGCTACCGACTGTAGGAAATCCCGTGTTACTCGACCGCGAGGAATGACGTGACGGTCCAATCCTCCTGTCATCGATACTACACTCCACATAGTAACACCAACTGAAATACAAAATACACTAAGTCAGGAATAAATTTACATAACCAAGTATTTTAGTTACAAACTTACGAAGCAGTCAGATGAAAACGAAAATAATACGTCGGGTAGAAACCATTCCCACTTCCGGCTTGCGTTCCAAACAATAAACAACCGTGGAACGCAATCAGCAATCAGCTGCACCGGAGGAACCAGGATATAAACCTGACAGCGCGCTCTTTCTAAACAGACATTACAGCCAAGACTAAGGACGCAGAAGCGTCCGAAACGCGTAGGCTCTGAGGACATCACCGCCCGCTTACCTTCACACCTGGACTTTATACTTCTGGACTATCTTTTAAATCAAGAACCATTAAACTTGGAATTTGCTTCCGCTTTTAACTACACGCAGCGCTGGATCCAATACTCCTCTTCTTCTTCCTTGAAATTATCTAGCGGTATAGTGAGCATTTTGACCGCACAGGTTTTTTACAGAAATTATTGGAAGTAGGCCGTGAAAATGTAAATCTACATTTTTTCAAAGAAAATGTAGGTTTAGCGATTTTTTACTAATTTCCACAAGGACTAAAGGAGAAAAAGCAGTGTAAAATTTGTAAAGCAATTTCTCCCGAGTAAAACAATACCCCACATGTGGTAATAAACGGATGGAGCGCCATTTGGCTTTTGGAGTTTACATTTAGCAGGAATGGTTTGGGGAGGCCATGTCGCATTTACATTGCCCCTGAGGGGACAAAACCCCCTACAAGTGACCCCATTTTGGAAACTACACCCCTCAATGCATTTACCTAGGGGTGTAGTAAGCATTTTAACCCTGCAGGTGTTTTGTAGAAATTAGTGTGCACTCGATGTTGCAGAGTGAAGATGGGATTTTTTTCCATAGATTTGCCAATATGTGGTGCCCAGCTTGTGCCACCATAACAAGACAGCTCTCTAATTATTATGCTGTGTTTCCTGGTTTTAGAAACACCCTACATGTGGCCCTAATCTTTTGCCTGGACATTTGACCAGGCTCAGGAGTGAAAGCGTACCATGTAAAATTTAGGCCTATTTTGAGATTTACAAAGTATTGGTTCACAACTGCCGAGGCTCAGATGTGAAATAATAAAAAAAAACCCTGAGAAGTGACCCCATTTGGAAACTACACCCCTCAAGGCATTTATTAAGGGGTGTAGTGAGCATTTTTACCCCACAGGTCTTTTCCATAAATGATTGCACTGCGGATGGTGCAAATTAAAAATTTATATTTTTCCCTACATATGCCATTTCAGTGACAAATATGTCATGCCCAGCTTATGCCACTGGAGACACACACCCCAAAAATTGTTAAAAGGGTTCTCCCGGGTATGACGATGCCATATATGTGGAAGGAAACTGCTGTTTGGGCACATTGTAGGGTTCAGATCGGAGGGAGCGCCATTTGGCTTTTGGAGAGCGGATTTTGCTTGGTAGAAGATTTGTTTGATTATTGCTGGTGTTTCCATTTATAATGTGGGGGTACATGTAAGCTGGGCAGAGTACATCAGCGGCATAGTCAGGTGGCATAATAATGGGGTAAAAAAAACAATAAAATGATCCATTGACGTGTGTGTTACGCTGTGAAGCAATCCTTTCTGCACAGGCCGGTGTCGCACTGATATATGGCGTCCTTTCTTATCCCCCTTTTGGTCCACACTCCGCACCTTTGCAGTTTGGGGAATTTTGCTGTGAAGTGTTGTCCTGGTATAATACGGGGACCCTCGCTTCCAGCAGATATGTTTGGGCACTCCCCTTCCTGGTTCCCTAATTTTAGGGCCTTGATAAATCGCCTCTTGAACAGACGAAATGTTCCCCTCTGATCTGCACAACTGGATATTTTTTATTTCCTGACTTATTGCAGCCTTAACTAATTATATTTTTTCATAGACGTAGTGGTATGAGGGCTTTTTTTTGCGGGACGAGCTGTAGTTAATATTGGTATCATTTTGGGGTACATGTGACTTTTTGATCACCTTTTATCCTATTTTTTGGGAGGCCAGGTAAACAAAAAACCGCAGCGTTCACCAAGCAGAATAAATTACATGTTATCATTATTCTGCGGGTGAGTACGATTCCGGCGATACCTAATTTATAGCACTTTTTTATGTTTTACAACTTTTTGCACAATAAAATTACTTTTGTAAAAAGAATGTATTTTTTCTGTCGCCAAGCTGTGAGAACCATAACTTTAACTTTTTTTGTCGACGGACCTGTATGAGGGCTTATTTTTTGCGAGACGAGCTATAGTTTTTATAGGTACCATTTTTGGATACGTGCGACTTTTTGATCACTTTTTATTCCAATATTTGTAGGTCAAAGTGACCAAAAAACAATAACTCTGGTAAAGCTTTTTAAGTTTTTTTACGCTGTTCACCGCGTGCAATAAATATTATAATATTTTGATACCTCAGGTCGTTACGGTCGCGGCGATACCAAATACGTATGGTTTATTATTATTTTTCAATAATAAAGGACTTGATAAGTGAAAAAGGGCGAAACACAATTGTGTTTCATTTTATTACTTGAAACTTTTATTTTTTTTACACTTTTTTATACACTTTTTCTCAAGTACCACTAGGGGACTTGACGGTCCAACTGTCACATTTATTTTTTTCTACTACATTGCACTACCTACGTAGTGCAATGTATTAGATCTGTCAGTTATTCACTGACAGCAAGCCGATTAGGCTTCGCCTCCTGACGGGGCCTAATCGGCTTCCGTAATGGCAGAGCAGAAGACCATTGTGTCTCCTGTTGCCATAGCAGCAGTCGCCAGTCCTGATTGCCTGTCAGGGCTGGCGATTTGCAAGCAACCGCTAAGATGCAGCAATCGCTTTCGATTGCTGCATCGAAGGGGTTAATGGCAGGGATCGGAGCTAGCTCCGGTTCCTGCCGTCACAGGTGGATGTCAGCTGTAACATACAGCTGACTTCCACCGCTGATGACGCCGGATCAGCTCCGATCAGGCTCCGCCGCCGGGCAGATCTTGACCGGCTTCCGTGCTAGGCAGACTGGGAGGCCAGTATTAGGCCTCTGGTTGCCATTGCAGCCATCAGAAACCCCGGCAATTTCATTGCACGGGTTCCGATGAGCTGCAAACAGTTTAAATGTAGCGATCACGTTTGAACTCTGCATTGAAGGGGTTAATGGCGGGGATCGAAGCTAATTTCGGTCCCCGCCATTACAGCCGGATGTCAGCTGTCAGATACAGCTGACATCCGGGGATGATGGCTCCGACTCAGCTTCTGAGCCGGTGCCAAACATTTGGCGCAAGTATACGACATTTTGCGGGAAGCACTGGCTTTCCATGTCGTATACTTACGACAAATGTCGGGAAGGGGTTAACAACTTCTGCCCTTAGTAATCCCTAGTAGTAGATAAATAGAGTAATCAGCGCTGATTGTTTTTATTTGCAGTAACATAATTCCTGGGTTGGCAGCAGGTCTTGACAATCCGGTCTGGTCGGAACTTGTCTTGGTATATAGAGAAATACAAAAAAAGGGGGAAAGACCTGATAGTGTAATAGTTTATGCAATTAGCCATATAAAGAGTCAGTACTTAGTACTTACAAAATCCCATATGGGACAAACAGCTTATCTGGTTTTCCTGGACCACCCTGGCTCACCTTCTCCTCTGGGTGTGGTGGAAATTACCAGAAGGAAAGCCCAAGTTTCTACACTCCCATATGGGAGGAAAAAACATCTCGTCTGGTTCTCCTGCACCTCGCTGGTTCACCTTCTCCTCTGGGTATAGTGGAGATTACCAGAAAGAAAGACCTCGACATTTCGCAATACACTGATTGCTTCCTCAGGAGTCTGACCACAAGTTGAAATATTGGTCTTTTATACAGCACAAAGGAAAAGACAGGGGAGTTAACATAATCATCAATCCAAAGAGAAGCATAAAAGAAAAAGCGGCATCTCACCATCCTGCATAAAAATCCTTTTTATTTATGCTCCTTAAATGTCCATAGACAAGGGGTGAGTGAGGATGATCCCAGCGGACAACAGCCTGTTTCGCTTAAGAAAACTTCCTCTGGTCCGAATAAAAAGGATTTTTTGCAGGATGGCGAGTTGATGCTTTTTCTTTTAGGCTTTTCTTTGGATTGATGGATAGCCAGATACTTATTGTTCAGCTGAAGACCACCGTGACCGGTTATATAAACACCCCCCCCCCCCCGCAGACATACCCGCTCCTAAGATAAAGTGAAGGCTGAGAGTAGTGCCGACCTATTGACTTTCTTTTGCTTTTCGCAATTAACCTTATAAAACATTATAAAACACTATAAAGAACTATAAAAAAAAAAAAGAATAAAAGCATCATAGGATCAAGGTATAGGTTTAGTCCGCTCCATGTAGTGAAAGTCTATATACCATACAGATCGCACCCTATAATGTACACATTCATGTATTGACAACTCTATATACCATACAGATCGCACACTGTAATGTACAAATTCATGTATTGGCGTCTCTATGTACATATGGGTCATGCGCCAAATTCATTGGACTTCTCTTTACAGTCCACATAACTTGTAATAATGTAATATGATGAATAAGGGATCTACCTCCAGGTGTTATACTATTTTTACTGTATTTTCATACAAATTTATACTCATTCAGATGAAAGTTTTTTTCCACTGCGCTGTGTGGAACTTGCGTAGTGTGATAAATTGGGATTGCTGGTGTTTCTTGTTCTAATACATTCTCATAGGCCGGGTTTGACCCAGATTGAATAAAGGATTATGTGGTTACACAATCCCTAAAATCACCACTCTGACTATACGACGGGGTTGCGGGCACGAGTAGTACTGCGTATGGATTCTGGGATTATGGTTAATGTGTATAGTTTCTTGATGTGAAGTGTTTTCTTTCACCACTTAGACCTCAATGGGGGAGATAATTTAAATAAGATTATCCAGTTACCTATTTATTTCACTGGGCACCCAGTTTTAGGGTATGTGCACACACACTAATTACGTCCGTAATATACGGACGTATTTCGGCCGCAAGTTCCGGACCGAACTCAGTGCAGGGAGCCGGGCTCCTAGCATCATACTTATGTACGACGCTAGGAGTCCCTTGCTCGCTGCCGGACAACTGTCCTGTACTGTAATCATGTTTTCAGTACATGACAGTTGTCCTGCAGCGAGGCATGATGCTAGGAGCCCGGCTCCCTGCACTGAGTTTGGTCCGGAACTTGCTGCCGAAATACGTCCGTATATTACGGACGTAATTAGTGCGTGTGCACATACCCTTAGTGTCACTGACTTCTTTTGGATTGTTATTATTATTCTAATTGTTATTAAGATCTCTGGGATCTTGCATTTAAAGAGGCTCTGTCACCACATTATAAGTGGCTTATCTTCTACATTTTATGATCGGCGCTATAATATAGATTACCGCAGAGTTTTTTATTAAGAAAAATGATTATTGATGGAGTTATGACCTATTTTAGCTTTATGCTAATGCGATTCTTAATGGACAACTGGGCGTGTTTTACTTTTTGACCAAGTGGGCGTTTTGGAGAGAAGTGTATGACACTGACCAATCAGCGTCATACACTTCTCCCCATTTATTTACACAGCATATAGTGATCTTATTACATGTCTATGTGCAGCCACATAAACACACTAGAACGTTACTCAAGTGTCCTGACAGTGAATATACATTACCTCCAGCCAGGACGTGATGTCTATTCAAAATCCTGACATTTCTGTAGCGTCTATGTGATATTTACAGCAAGGCAAGTGTAATCTCGTTTTAAAAGACAGGTTACATCGTAATCTCGCGAGATTACGCTTGCCTTGCTGTAAATATCACACAGATGCTACAGAAGTGTCAGGATTCCGAATAGACATCACGTCCTGGCTGGAGGTAATGTATATTCACTGTCAGGACACTTTAATAATGCTACAGTGTTTTTATGTGGCTGCACATAGTGATGTAATAAGATCACTATATGCTGTGTAAATGAATGGGGAGAAGTGTATGACGCTGATTGGTCACTGATTGGTCAGCGTCATACACTTCTCTCCCCAACGCCCAATTGGTCAAAAAGTAAAACACGCCCAGTTGTCCATTAAGAAACTCATTAGCATAAAGCTAAAATAGGTCATAACTCCGTCAAAGATGATAATTTTTCTAAATAAAAATACACTGCTGTAATCTACATTACAGGGCCGATCATATTATGTAGAAGATAGGGCACTTATAATGTGGTGACAGAGCCTCTTTAAGTCACTGGTGGTTATATGTAATATAAAATTTGTCAAAACAACTGGTTGTTTCAAAGATAAGTTTACTTAGTAAATCCGTGCTGGCTGTTCCTTTTAATAATATTTTTTGTCACATACTTCTCTATATTGTCCCCCTAAGAGCCCCACAAACATTTTTCTCATGATGGATGTTAAGTTTATTGGTCTGTAAATACCTGGTGAAGAACTAGAGCCATTTTTGAAAATAGTCACCACATTTGCCCTTCGCCAGTCCCTTGACACTGTACCAGACACTAGGGGGATAGAAAAACTGAACCAAGTTCTTTAAGAACTCTTGGGTGTAACCCATCTGGTCCCGAAGCTTTGTTCACGTTTATTTAATTTAATTTAACCTAGCTTGGACCATATGTACTTTCAGTCAACTCAGTATATTAAATGAGGAATTAACAGCACTGGCTACATCAGCTGCTCTTTCTTCTGTTGTATATACAGAGCTAAAAAACCCATTTAGTAACTCTGCCTTCTCTTGATCCCCTGTGACCAACTCCCCATTACCACTATCTAGGCGTCCTACATGTTCAGACCTTGGCTTTTTTGCATTCATATACCTTACTTAGCGAAACAATTCCTAAAAATGTCTTCATCTTTTGTCACCTGCCTTTCATTTTGTATTTTTGCAGATTTTATTACTTTTTTACTTATTTTATTAAGCTGTTCGCAATTTTCTAAGGCTAGAGCTATACACTCAGATTTAATTTTTTTTCTTATGCCCAGTTTTTGTCATATATTGCCCTTTTTTCAGAAGGTATAAGCCATGTGGGATTTAATTTTAGTCGTTTATACTTGTTACCTATAGGAATAAATTTTGCACTATAATTACCCAAAGTAGATTTAAAAATCTCTCATTTATCATTTGTCCCATTATTTAACAGTAGTTCTTCCCAGTCTATATCCTGAATTGCAGCCCTCATCCTGGGGAAATGTGCCGTTCCCACACAGACGGCGTACGCTTCTGAGAATGGAACGGCTCCCGTTCACATGCTCTATGGGGTTGTATGTGCCGTATTCCATCTCTGTATGTGTCATTAATCGACACATACAGAGATGAAAAAAAATGGCAGCCCCCATAGAGAAGTAAAAGTAAGAACAATGTAAAAATTAGAACATGAGAACACAAATAAATAAAATTTATGTTAATATATTAAAAGCAATATGATAAAAAAAAAGTATTTCATGACACCTTCCCTTTAAGATTTCCCATTTATCACTTGCAACGTTATTTGATATTAGTTTTTCTTAGTCTATGTCCTTCAGTGCAGCCCTCAACCTGGGGCATTTGGCCTTCTTAAAATTAAGTGTGTTTGCCCTCCTAGCCTGTGATTGTTTTTTACACTATAGGTAAAATGCAACTATATTGTAGTCACTGTTATCAAGGTTTTCACAAACAGTGACATTCCTATTCCTACCTAACTATTCCGCTTTGTTAGAAATGACCAGATCCAACAAAGCATCAACCCTAGCCTGGTCTTCAACACACTGAGCCATAAAATGATCTTGCCACAAGTTGAGGAAATTTCTCCCATTCATAGTTGAAGTAGAACCATGACCCCAATTAATATCTGGGTAATTAAAATCTCACTTTATCACTACTGTACCAGCCTGTGCAGCCCGTTCCCTCTGTTTATATAGCTGACATTCCATCTTCTCAGTTATATTGGGGCATCTATAGATACACCAAAAATATTTTTTTCAGTGTTTACTTCCCTTAGTAATTCCACCCACAAGGTCCAACCTAATGCCTCTTTCACACTCGCCTTCATATAATTTCTCACATACAGACATACACCACCGCCTTTCCTATTTGCCCTGTCTTTCCGAAACAGTGTAGTACATTGAAGATTTACAGCCAAATCACGTGTAGAGTCTACCTATGTTTCAGCAACATCATCAATATCGATATGTTCTACCAGTACCAAGGTCTCAATCTCCCTCCTTCTGCTTCCTAGATGTCTGGCATTTGTGAGCATACGCTTTAAGTTGCCTTCCGATTTTTCACATTTATTTTCAGAAATGTGATTATTTGAAATTTTTTGGGCATATGTATCTTCAATGTTGTTTTGTAACACATGGACCTCCTTATCTTGTTGCCTAATCTACCCCCTCTGTCCATTTCTCCACCCACCAATAAAGTCTGTCTTCTCTAGCCAAACTACCGCTTTCCTCAGCTCTAGTTTAAATACTCCGCCACTCGAGCTAGAGATTTTTTTCTCCCCCAGCACAGCGGACCCCCTTCCATTCATGTACAAATCGTCTAAAGAATAAAGTTTGTACCAAAATGAAAAGTCAGCCCTGTGCTCTAGGAACCCAAAGCCTTCTCCCTTTCACCAAGACTTGAGACATGCATGTAACTCCCTGAGCTCCCGCCTTCTTTCCTGTGATGCGCATGGCACAGGCAGTATTCAAGAAAAAACTTCAGCATGTAGCCTAGTTCTTTCAAATTATTCTTAAGGCTCCTACACCTACCATGTATTCTGTTGATGGTTTCCACATGGACCATGACAGCTGGATCATCACCAGCCCCTCCCAGTAATTTATCCACCCGCTCCACCACATGCTGAACCCTGGCACCAGGGAGACAGCAAACAATTGGGTTGAGGCAGTCTTGGCGCCAAATTATTTTATCAGTTTTCCTGATTAAAGAATCCCCTACAACTACTAATTGTTTGCCATACCTGCATTACCATAGTAATGGGGGGAGTTACTAGCTGGGCAGTTATCCCAGGTGTCAGGGAGAGCAGTATCCACTAGGACTGCCATTTCTAAGACTGACACCCTCGCATCATCTCACAACTTGGCAATTTTGTTTGGAATAGCAGAAACAGGCTTGGCCTTCCTTTACTTTGACCCCTTTCTACTGCCCCTATCTACATTAACCAAGGTACTTGCCTGGTTTTCCTGACCCATGTCTTTACCCTCCAGATCTATCCGACTAACTGCTTGCTCAGTGAGCAGCATGCTACACTCAAGATTGTCAATCGCCCACATTGTTGGATTTTGCTCCTCCAGATTTTTTATGCGAGCTTCCAGGTGAACAACATACTCACATCTGCCACGGAGGTATTCACCTTGGAGCTCCTGCTTCAGTGCATGCTTTTTGCAAACTGTGCACTGAAGAAACCTCTAGTCGTTCTATCCATTATCCCAGTTACAAAGAACAGTGAACAAATGAAAAAGTAAAAGAAAAGTACTTACAGGGACTTTTATTCTTCCTTTTAACTGCAATTTATTAACTCTAATTATGCATAAGCCACTTAATCCTGCAAGCCCAGGGAGAGCAAACCCAGAATGAGTCCTGCTGTTTAAATTAACCGGTTCCCGACCGTCAGCTGAATATAAACGTCCGGCGGTCGGGGTCCTTAAAACCCACGCTAGGCCTGACCCAATTACCCTAAAATAGACATGTAATATATCAAAATTTACGGTAAACAATGATGATCACAAATAAAAAGTTTATTTTCGGTAAAATAGCTGAAAAGTAAAAAAGCATATTTTTTTACTATTATTTTCAAACTTTAAGCCTAGAATATCTAAAATAGCAAAAAATTTGTATAAAAAAAAAAAAAAAAAAAAAAAAGGAAACCTGCATTGCCTACAAAAATCATCTAAAAAAATCACATCGCTATCCCAAAAAATAAAGAAGTTATAGCTGTTTAAGGAGCGATAAAATTGGCTAAACAGTGTCTGGTCCTGAAGGCTCAAAATAGCCCAATCCTGAAACTGTTAAAGCACCTGGGAGCAATTAACCCCCTCCTTAATTAGGCACCCAGCAGAAAAGAAAACAATTTTTTAATTGTGTCAGTAGCTAAAACACAAGCTGCACACAAAAAACGTTTCTATTATCTATTTGCAAACACTCAAACTGTTCACAGAATCCAACACAATAGCAGAACACCACTTATGCACAAGCCACTTAATCCAGCAATCCTAGAGAGAGCAATAGAAAATGTCACATGTGTTTTCGAACAAATCTGCTAAAAACCAATATGGGATAATGTACCACCTACTGTAAATTATAAGCATATTAAAAGTTCAATGACCATGTCAAAGCACAAGGCTACATGCTAAGTGCTTTATACAGATGTTTGCTACTTCAGAGCCTCTTTCTAAAGATAACGGGATAGCTTCATGTCATTTTAATTACGTTACCATCCATTCTTGGTTTTTCAAAGTATGTTATTAAAAAATCTTCATGCAAAACCAATAAACTCTGAACCTCCTTGTAAGCCAATCGGTTATTGACAATCACACTTAAATGCCATTGAGGGCAGGGCCATTTCTAGCTTTTCTGCTGCCTGAGGCAAAAATTGAATGGCGCACCCCAGATCTTGATTGACATCCCCCTGGCTGTTCTACATCACTACCAGCCTCTTCCAATTCTTGCGTATGCGCCATTGCAGAGTATTCCTCGCTGCACAGTGCCTGCCCATGGAGTACAAGGCAATAGAGCATCCGAGAAAGATGGGAGACTGGTAGTGATATAGAACAGGCAGAAAGATGTCAATCAAGCATGGAAAGGTAGGTTTGGAGTCAGAACTGTGAGACTCATCAGGATAGTGGCTCTGCCCTATGATCCTTTAAAAAGTAATTAGCATACAGCGTGCGCTGTTTTTAAAAGTTGACTTTATAGATTTTGCTGCATCTGAAAAAAAATACAGGGGAATGTTTGGAAATATTGTCAGGTCATGTATTACTGCATGGTGGTGGTTCAAAGGGGGTTAAAACTACATGACAGATTCCCATTAAATAGACAATGAATTCAACAATTCCATCTGTCCTGCAATTTTTTGATTATAAGTATATCCTATATAATTATAGAACCAAGCTCTGACATATGTACAGTGCCAGAACCAAGCTCAATACTTATATACATTCCCAGAACCAAGTTCAGTACATATATACAGTACCAGAACCAAGCTCAGTACATATATATACATCCCAAGAACCAATCTCAGTACATATATACAGCACCAGAACAAAGCTCAGTGTCACGGCGCGGGATGTGGACCAACTGGGCCGCACGATATAGCGGGATAGCAGCTGGCCAAACAGGTACAATACAATGTCTATAGTTCAGAAAGGGTACCTGAGGCAATGTAGACAGTAGCGGTAGATTCAAGCTAAGATGAGGCTCCGACAGTAGACAGACACCCGGCGGGGTGTGACACAATAGATGCAGCGGAGGGCACAACACGATTCCAACTCTTGACGGTACAGAGGCACGGTAGCACGGGATACAGGATGCAGGCAGCAGGAACGGGTAACACTGGGAACTGGAAAACACTAGGAGACCATTTGCAATGACAAACTTTAGGTAACACAACTACGCTAAGGCAATGTTCGAGAGGGCAGAGCCCCTTTTATAGTCCCGAAGCATTCTGGGCTGATTGCAGTATTCTGCAACTGTGCGCGTACTGGCCCATTAAGACCGTGCACGTGCGGGTGATCGCGCCCTGTGGGAGACAGTGTCCGGACCAGGAAGTGAGTGCCAGCGTCTTTCAGGAGGGAGATGCCTACGGGAACCAGTGGCGGATTATCATTAGGGCGTTTCGGGCGGTCGCCCGGGGCCCAAGACTGCCAGGGGGCCCAAGGAGCCTATGACCGCCAAGAACCCCCTCATGCCCAGTGGCGTCGCTAGCACCGGAGGGAGCCCCGGTGCCAGGACCGCACCTGTCAGGCGAGGGGAGCTTTGCTTCTACTTAGCAGCCGTGGTCTGTGCTGCTTTAGAAGCTCCCCCTCCAGCCCCCCTTCCCTGCTCTAAACATCTCTGCTGCTAGCTGTCGGGACATGGGGGAGGGGAGACTGTCGGCGGGCTCTGTGCTGTGAGCAGGAGAAGAGCTGCAGTGAAGACATAAAAGGTAAGTGCATGTGTGTTTAATATCCATATTCATGTGTGTTTAATGTCCATATTCATGTATGTTTAATGTCCATATTCATGTATGTTTAATGTCCATATTCATGTATGTTTAATGTCCATATTCATGTGTTTACAAGGTGTACTTTGTGTATAATGTGCATACTCGTGTATAATGTGCCTACTTAGTGTATAATGTGCATACTCGTGTGTACTTTGTGTACTATGCATACTTTGTGTATAATGTGCCTACTTTGTGTACTTTGTGCATAATGTGTGTACTTTGTGTACTGTGCGTACTTTGTGCATAATGTGCGTACTTTGTACTGTGCGTACTTTGTGCATAATGTGCGTACTTTGTGCGTACTTTGTGCATAATGTGCGTACTTTGTGCGTACTTTGTGCATAATGTGCGTACTTTGTGCATAATGTGCGTACTTTGTGCATAATGTGGTACTTTGTGTACTGTGCATACTTTGTGCATAATGTGCATACTTTGTGCATAATGTGCGTACTTTGTGCATAATGTGCGTACTTTGTGCATAATGTGCCTACTTTGTGCATAATGTGCGTACTTTGTGTACTTTGTGCATAATGTGGGTACTTTGTGCATAATGTGCGTACTTTGTGTACTTTGTGCATAATGTGTGTACTTTGTGCATAATGTGCGTACTTTGTGCATAATGTGGTACTTTGTGTACTGTGCATACTTTGTGCATAATGTGCGTACTTTGTGTACTTTGTGCATAATGTGCGTACTTTGTGCATAATGTGCCTACTTTGTGCATAATGTGCGTACTTTGTGTACTTTGTGCATAATGTGCGTACTTTGTGCATAATGTGCATACTTTGTGTACTTTGTGCATAATGTGCGTACTTTGTGCATAATGTCCTTACTTTGTGCATAATGTGCGTACTTTGTGCATAATATGGTACTTTGTGTACTGTGCGTACTTTGTGCATAATGTGCCTACTTTGTGTACTTTGTGCATAATGTGGTACTTTGTGTACTTTGTGCATAATGTGCGTACTTTGTGCATAATGTGCCTACTTTGTGTACTTTGTGCATAATGTGCGTACTTTGTGCATAATGTGCATAATGTGCGTACTTTGTGCATAATGTGCGTACTTTGTGCATAATTTGCGTACTTTGTGCATAATGTGGTACTTTGTGTACTGTGCGTACTTTGTGCATAATGTGCCTACTTTGTGTACTTTGTGCATAATGTGGTACTTTGTGTACTGTGCGTACTTTGTGCATAATGTGCATAATGTGCGTACTTTGTGCATAATGTGCCTACTTTGTGTACTGTGTGTACTTTGTGCATAATGTGCGTACTTTGTGCATAATGTGCGTACTTTGTGCATAATGTGCGTACTGTGTGTACTTTGTGCATAATGTGCCTACTTTGTGTACTAGTGTTTAGGTAGTGTTAGCAATAGTTACGGCGCGGCAGGGTGGTGGTGGAGAAGGGGGGCCCAAGTTTGGGTAACAGCCCAGGGCCCATGGTCTTCTTAATCCGCCACTGACGGGAACTCACTCGTCCATCTGCCGAATTGCGCGTCGGGCATTGGCGCTTTAATGCGCACTGCCTACTTACTGCATGTTAGGCATAGCCAGCGCATCTTTAACATGCCTTTACTTCATATGCCTCCATTACGCTTGTTCATACCTTGATTGTACTATAATTATATCCTGTATAGGTTGACGCCTTTTTTACATTGTATGACTCATCTTTTTTAACATTTTTTGTATCGCTGTTAATAAAATTACTTTCTATTACTCATTACGTTTGTGCTAGTACCAAACCAAGCTCCGTGCATATATACAGAACTAGAACCAAGCTCAGTACATATATACAGTACTAGAACAAAGCTCAGTACATATATACAGAACCAGAACCAAGCCTACTACATATATACAGAACCAAAACCAAGCTCAGTACATAAATACAGCACCAAAACAGAGCTCAGTACATATATATATGCACAACACCAGCACAAATACAACTCAGTACAATATATACAGCCAAACTCAGTACATATATACAGCACCAAAACAGAGCTCAGTACATAAATGCAGCACTAGAGCAAAGCTCAGTACATATGTAGTACGAGAACGAAGCTCAGTACATATATATATATATATATATATATATATATACACACACATACATATATACACATACAGAACCAGAACAAATTTCTGTACATATAGACAGTGCCAGAACCAAGCTCAGTACATAAATACAGCACCAGAACAGAGCTCAGTGCATATACACAGTACCAGAACAAAGATGAGAACATATATAAAGCACCAGAAAAAAGCTCAGTATATATATATATATATATATATATATATATATATATAAATACACACACACACACACACACACACACACACACACACACACACGCACAAATACAACTCAATGCAGAGATCTGCAAATTCAGTGTAACCACTGCCAAATAGGTTTGTACAGCATAAAACTACAGCCCCCAGCATGGCCCGAACAATGGTAAGGATATACCCGGAGTTTCTGGTTCACAAAAAAAATAATCATACCACCCATCATCTCACTGCAGATCATACAGTGACTTTAGTGATTAGAGGCAGAATAAACATTTACATTGAGTGACTCACAGGTGACGTCTTCTCAGGTCGGAGTCATTCTTTTTCTCTTTTCTTCTCCATTTCTCCTCCAGACCTCATGACGACTTCTCCCGGCCATGGTCCATTTCTGCAGTTTGCCGCTCAGATGTCTTCAGCTGCTCATTTTTCAAACATATCCACACCTATAAACAGAGATAAAATATAATAGCGCCATACACGGTGTCCCTAAATATAAAACCACCATACACTGTGTCCCCCACACACACAGTGCCCCCTGTAGATAGTGCCCACGGTAGATAGTACCTCTTGTAGATAGTGCCCCAAGCGGCACGATTACATCAATCCGTGCCCTGCCATTCAGTGCTTTTCAATGACACAGGCAGCGCAATGGCATCATCGCACCGCTTGTATCATTAAAAGGCGCTGAATGGCAGGGCAGGGAACTAATGTAATTGTATCTGCGTCCTACAATTATAGTGCTGGACGAGGTGGCAGCAGTTTGTCTCAGTGGCGCCGTCGCCCCCTCAGAGAGGCAGCAGACGCTCTCCTCGCCTCATGGTCGGCCCTGATTTAGGGAAATGAGAAGGAAGGAAATACAGTTAGACATTAATCTAAAGAGTGATTCATTATTTTTTCTTGCTAAAATTGGGTAGACAGATGTTAGTTAAAAGTCTATAGTAAAATATGAAAATATCTACACACAGGGGGAATTGATCAACTTTTCTACGGCAGTTTTTTTGCGTGGGAAAGTTGCAAAAGAGCCCAAAAGTGGCAATTTATGTTAAAAATTAGGACTTTTGGGCATTTTACGCCACTTTTGAAAAAAAAAAAAAAATGGCAAGACTTCCCAAAAGGAGCAAGAGTCTTTGTGGCTCACCAAAGTTATTATTATTAACGCAAAAAAAAAAAAAAACTTACAGCGGAAATCTAGGCCAGCCCCTAAATGGCAAAAATGTTACTCCATGGGGTGTAACAAGGTAGAGGCCTGTGCTGGGCCCCAAACTTTGCCTCCCTCCGATCGGACTATCCCTATTCCCCATCGGTCAATTAAAAAGAAAAAAGTATGCCCATCTTACTGCTCCTCTTCGTTTCTGCCTGCCTGGTCCCCTTAGGCTCCCTCAGCATGCTGCGGCTCAGAAAAAGTCTGGCGCTGGGCATTGTAAGGACGTTTTATGTGATGCAGCACTCAGGACATTGAAATTCAAACTACAGATATAGCATGCAAATGAAAAACTGCTAAATATTGCAAAATCAAAATCATATAATGGCCAGAAATAGTGCTTCTCCTCATGTACACATACATGGTAGCTTATCCTGAAAAGTCAAATGAAACGACAGGTATCATTTACACAGCCTGTTTTGGCCTTGTGGACACAGGTGATTTTTTCAAATCTGACATGTGTCACTTTATGTGGTAATAACTTTGGAATACTTTAACTTATCCAAGCGATTCGGAGAGTGTTTTCTCGTGACATATTGTACTTTATGTTAGTGAAAAAATTTGGTCGATAAATTCAATATTTATTTGTGAAAAACTTCAATTTTTAGCGAAAATTTGCAAAAATTAGCATTTTTCTGAATTTAAGTGTATCTACTTGTTGAACAGATAGTTATACCACACATAATAGTTACTAGCTAACATTTCCCATATGTCTACTTTATGTTTGCATCGGTTTTTTTCACATCCTTTTATTTTTCTAGGACGTTACAAGGCTTTGAACTTTAGCAGCAATTTCTCACATTTTCAAGAAAGTTTTAAAAGGCTATTTTTTCAGGGATCAGTTCAGTTCTGAAGTGGTTTTGAGGGCCTTATATATTAGAAAGTCCCCATAAATCACCCCATTTTGAAACCTGCACCCCTCAAAATATTCAAAAAGCATTCAGAAAGTATTTTAACGCATTAGGCGTTTCACAGGAATTAAGGCAAAGTAGAGGTGAAATTTACAAATAAATTTTTTTTTGCCGAAATTCATTTGTAATACATTTTTTTCTGTAAGGCTGGATTCACACGAGCATGTTCGGTCTGTAAAGGACGGGACGTATTTCGGCTGCAAGTCCCGGACCGAACCAATTGCAGGGAGCCGGGCTCCTAGCATCATTGTTATGTACGACGCTAGGAGTCCTAGCCTCGCTGCGGGACTACTGTAATCATGTATTCAGTACGGGACAGTAGTTCCACGGAGAGGCAGGGACTCCTAGCATCGTACATAACTATGATGCTAGGAGCCCGGCTCTCTGCAGTGTGTTCGGTCCGGGACTTGCGGCCGAAATACGTTCCGTCCTTTAAGGACCGAACATGCTCGTGTGAATCCAGCCTAACACAGAAGATTTTACCTGAGAAATGCAACTAAATATGTATTGCCCAGATTCTGCAGTTTCTAGAAATATCCAACATGTGGCCCTAGTGTGCTAATGGACTGAAGCACCGGCCTCAGAAGCAAAGGAGCACCTAGTGGATTTTGGGGCCTCCTTTTTTTAGGAATATATTTAGGCACCATGTCAGGTTTGAAGAGGTCTTGGTGCCTAAACAGTCGAAACCCCCCAAAAGTGACCCCATTTTGGAAAATACACCCCTCAATGTGTTTTTCTAGGGGTATAGTTAGAATTTTGCCTAATTTAGTGGAATTAGTTTGTGAAGATGAAAATCACCCTTTTTTCTGAGAAAACATAGAATTTTTTAATTTTTACGAGGAATAAAGGAGAAAAAGCACCCCAATAATTGTAAAGCAATTTCTCACCACGATGACGGCAATACCCCATATGTGGTCATAAACTCATGTTTGTACTCACAACAGTGCTCAGAAGGGAAGGAGCGCCTTTTGGATTTTGGAGCGCAGATTTTGCTGGATTGGTTTTCAGTGCCGTGTCGCGTTTGCAACGCCCTGCAGGGACCAAAACAGCGGAAACCCCCAAAAAGTGACCTCATTTTGGAAATTACACCCCTCAAGAAATTTTTCTAGTGGTATAGTTAGCATTTTGACCCCTCCAGATTTTTTGTAGAATTTAGTGGAATTAGGCCGTGAAAATGAATATCAACATTTTTGTCCACTAAAATTATGACATTTTTGATTTTCACAAGGGAGAAAAAGCCGCCCAAGATTTGTAAAGCAATTTCTCCTGACAATGGTAATACCCCATATGTGGTAATAAATGTTTTTTTTATTAGAAATTAATTAACCCTTTCAGGACTGATCCTTTTTTTGTTTTTCATTTTCGTTTTTCACTCCCCACCTTCCAAGAGCCATAATTTTTATTTTTCCATCAATGGGGGGGGGGGGGGGGGGTGAGGGCTTATTGTTTGCGGGAGGAGTTGTAGTTTCCATTGACACCATTTAAAAAACCATATAATGTACTGGGAAACTGAACAAAAATTATTTGCGGGGTGAAATGAAAGGGGAAAAAACTCCATTGTTTTTTGGGTTTTGTTTTGATGTCTTTTACCGTGCGGTAAAAATGACAACTTTAGTTTTATTCTGCGTCTTAATATGATTACGGTGATACCAAATTTATATAGGTTTTTTTTATATTTTACTACTTTTACAAAGAAAAGACTATTTGTTAAAAAAAATAATTGTTTTGTATCATCACATTCTAAGAGCCATAACTTTTTTAATTTTTGGTCGATTGAGCGATGTCAGGGCTTATTTTTGGCAGGACGAGCTGTAGTTTTTATTGGTACCATTTTATGGTACATACAACTTCTAGATCACTTTTCATCACATGTTTTTTTAGAGCTAAGGTGACCAAAAAACAGTAATTTTGGAGTTTTAAATTCTTTATTTCTTACGGCGTTCATCGTGCGCAATAAATTACATTTTACTTTATTCGATTACCGTGATACCATATGTAAATAGTTTTTTATATGTTTTGCAGCGTTTGCACAATAAAATTACATTTCTATAAAATAATTAATTTTCTGTGACACCATATTCTGAGAGCCACAACTGTTTTATTTTTTTAGTTAAAAAAGCTGTGGGAGGTATTGTTTGTTGCGGGACGGGTTGTAGTTTTTATTGGTACTATTTTGGGGTACATGCGACTTTTTGATCACTTTTTATTCTATATCTTGGGAGGGGGGTAACCACAAAATAACGATGCTGGCATAAATTTTCATTTATTTTGTTTGCGCCGTTCACCGTGCGGGAAAAATAACATTATAGTTTGGGTCGTTACAAACGTGGTGATACCAAACATGTGTACTTTTTTTTTTTAACGTTTTCATTTTTTTCCTATAATAAAGTCTTTATTATAGGAAAAAAATGAAAACGTTTAAAAAAAAAGTACACATGTTTGGTATCACCACGTTTGTAACGACCCAAACTATAAAACTATAATGTTATTTTTCCCGCACGGTGAACGGCGCAAACAAAATAAATAGGAAAAAAAACTTTTATTTTTACACTTTTATAAAACATTTTTATTTACTTTTTTTTAAACTTTTTAAAAACACTTTCATTTTTTACCTGCAGCTCTGATCGCTGCTAGAATACATTACACTACCCAGTAGTATAATATATTCCAACTGTCAGTGTGACGTCACAGTCAGTCTACGAGCCTCATAGGCTTCCATACATGGCTGACCCGCATGGGGGCTGCCGATATGCTCGCAATCGATCGCCGCATTTAAGGTGTTAATTGCCGAAATCAGCGGCGATGAGCTGCTGATCGGCAACACTGGAGTGTCAGCTGTCGTGGACAGCTGACCTCCCGATTCCCGATGCACACCTTGTTGCTGAGAACGACACTGTGACTTTCTGTCACTCTGACAGGAAGCCTATCAGGAGGTTGGTCCTGATGGGCTTCCGTCCATGGCATACACGGAGACCATTGTTTGGCTTCCGTTTGCCATGCTAACTATTGGCAAACCCTGCGATTTCATACTGGGGTCTGCCGATATGCTAGAAACACCTAAAATGCAGCAATCGACCGCCACATTTAAGGGGTTAATCATCAAAATGAGCGGCAAAGGACCACTGGCCGGCAAAAGTGGAGTGTCAGCTGTCATCGACAGCTGACCTCCTGGTTCCCGGTGCACACTGTCACCAACAGTGTGTACCGGAAACAACTCCATAACTATACGTCCTTGTGTGGGAAGTAACCTCCCACGACGACGTATAGTTACTGACCCGTGCGGATAGGGGTTAAGCCATCATGCGAAATATCTAATTAAGTATAAAAAATTTACAACTGGGTGTTACCAATGGGTGTGTGTCCCTATATGCTCTGACACTGCAAAATCAGTGCTCACAGTCTCAGACTATGTAGGGGCACGTCTTTTCATAAATTTCTAGGAGGAATAACAGAGGGACGGCACAACATAGAGTTCTAAGAAAAGGTGCTCCAGAATTGGAATACAAGTATTCCATAAAACAGAAGACAAGTCCTCTTTAAGCCATTTATATGTATTGATATGTGTTTTCTGAATGTTACCTTGAGTGGTTTCATAAGTAAGTGATATCTACTACTTTTCTTATTGCATACTTCTGACACCAGATTGACTGGCACTCATTATGCATTGTATCTGACTGTTTGATACTTGGTATGACAGTTTGTACATGTCAACTTATACTTAACCCCTTCGCGCACCTTGGCGTACATGTACGTCCAGGTGAGCAGTATCTTCGCGCACCTGGGCTTGCAGTTATGTCCGCGCATTAACAGTTAACCTCCAGGCTGCCATGTACGGAAGCCTGTGAGGACCAGTTGGAGTGACAGTTGGAATACACTACACTACACTACCTAGGTAGTGTAATGTATTCCGGCAGCGATCAGAGCTGCAAGTCTTCAAGTCACCTAGTAGGAAAAAAAAAGTAAAAAAAAAAAAAAAAAAAGGTAATCATTTTTTTTATAAAAGTGTCAAAATAATAGTTATAAGTTACAAAAACAAGAAATGCTTTTTTTCCCCTATAATAAGGCTTTTATTATAGGAAAAAAATGAAAACTTTAAAAAGTACACATATTTGGTATCACCGCATTTATAACGACCCAAACTATAAAACTATAATATTAATTTTCCCGCACAATGAACACCGCAAAAAAAAAAAAAGTAAAAAACCATGCCAGAATCGCTAATTGTTTTGTCACCATCCCTCCAAAAAAAAGAAAAAAAAAGTGATCAAAAAGAGTCGCACGCACCCCAAAACAGTACCAATAAAAACTACAACCTGACCCACAAAAAACAAGCCCTTAGGGTATGTTCACACACACTAATTACGGACGTAATTCGGGCGTTTTTGCCCCGAATTACGTCCGAAAAATGCGCCTCAATAGCGTTGACAAACATCTGCCCATTGAAAGCAATGGGCTGACGTTTGTCTGTTCACACGAGGCGTATATTTACGCGCTGCTGTCAAATGACGGCGCGTAAATAGACGCCCGCGTCAAAGAAGTGACCTGTCACTTCTTGGGGCGTAATTGGAGCTGTTATTCATTGACTCCAATGAAAAGCAGCGCCAATTACGTCCGTAATGGATGCGGCGTTCAAGCGCCTGCACATGCCGTTATGGCTGAAATTACGGGGATGTTTCCTCCTGAAAACATCCCCGTAATTTCAGCCGTTACGAACGCTGTCGTGTGAATATACCCTTACACAGCTTTTTTGACTAAAAAATAAATAGTTATGGCTCTCAGAATATGGTGACACCAAAAATTTATTATTATTTTATAAAGAAGTGACTTTATTGCGCAAACGCTGCAAAACATAAAAGAACTATATATATATATATATATATATATATAGTATCACCGTAATTGTATGGACCCATAGAATAAAGTAAAATTGTAATTTATAGCCCAGGGTGAAGGCCATTAAAAAAAAAAAAGGAATAAAATACATTGTCAAAATTCATGGTTTTTGGTCACCTTGCTTGCCAAAAAATGGAATAAAAAAAACGCGTGTACCCCAAAATGGGACCAATGAAAACTACAGATTATCCCACAACAAATAAGCCCTGACACAGCTCCATTGGCGAAAAAATAGAAAAGTTCTGGCTTTCAGAATATGGCAATGCAAAATGTGCAGAGTGTTCCAAAAGCGGATAAGATTGGGCACCATTTATCAGTGTGACACTGGCCACACATCTGTGAAATATTACTCCATTATTATACCCACTTATTGTATTCTGAAGTACACTGCACAGCTTACATATGCCCCCACAGTATAAAATCAAAAACACCAAACAGAACTACTACCAAGCTAAATCTGTGCTCGAAAAGCCAAATGACACTCCCTTTCTTCTGAGCCCTACAACATGGCCAAACAGCAGTTTACATCCACAGATATGGCATCGCCAAACCCGGGAGAATCCGATTAACATTTTATTAGGTATTTGTCCTTAGTGGCACAAATTGCATATCAATGGAAAATTGTAAGTTTCACTCTGAACCACCATATTTAAAGTCCAAAAAAAAAAACCTTTTCCCATTTTTTCTCTAAAGTAATGTATAAAAAAATTAATAAAACAAATTGGTATCGCTGTGTTCTTAAAAGTCCAAACTATAACAATATACCATTATTTAACTCGCACAGTGAACGCCATAAGAAATAAAGAATTTAAACCGCCATAAATCTATATTTTTGGTCACCTTAGCTCTCGAAAAAAAAAAATATAAAAATTTCTCAAAAAGTTGTGTGTAACATAAAAGTTATGCCTCTCGGAGGCAAGGTGAAACAAAAATATTTTTTTTTTAACAAATAGTTTGTAATTAGAGATGAGCGAACCGGGACAACCGAACACGTTTTGACCGAACCCGGTCAAAAATATTATACAAATCGGCAGCCACTTGTCTCTATCAATCACTGATAGAGAAAAGAGGCTGCTGATTAAAAATAAAATAAAAAGCATTTCATACGTACCCGGTGATTGTCTTGGTGACGAGTTCCTCTTCTTCCTCCAGTCCGACCTTCTTTCCTGACGCGGCGGTCTGTGATTGGCTGCAGAGGCCGCTGCAGCCTGTGATTGGCTGCAGAGGCCACGGCAGCCTGTGATCGGCTGCAGCAGTCACATGGGCTGTAACGTCATCCAGGAATGTCGGGCCGGATGTCGAGAGGGACGCGTCACCAAGGCAACGGCCGGGAGACCGGACTGGAGGAAGCAGAAAGTTCTCGGTAAGTATGAACGTCTTTTTTTTTACAGGTTACGCTATATTCTGATCAGAATTCACTGTCCAGGGTGCTGAAACAGTTACTGCCGATCGGTTAACTCTTTCAGCACCCTGGACAGTGACTATTTACTGACGTCGCCTAGCAACGCTGCCGTAATGATGGGTGCACACATGTAGCCACCCGTCATTACGGGGCCTCATGCACACGACCGTAAAAACACCCGTTATCTCACGGGAAGGTGCCCGTGCCGTTAAAAAGATAGAACATGTTCTATTTTTTTTATTTTACGGGCCGTGCTCCTATACTTTATAATGGGAGCACGGCTCGGAAAAACGACCGGCTGCCCGTGGCCGGCTGTGCTCATCTCCTGAAATACTCTGTGCTGCCTTAAACTCTGTGGACAGGTCAGGATCCTGTTTCTTTTAAATGCTGCTGGGGAACCCGCTCGATCCACTATATAAGGCTGCGCTACAGTGCTTGGGAATAAGTGACTGGGGAAGAAGAGGATAGAGGCGCAGCCTTATATAGTGGATCGAGCGGGTTCCCCAGCAGCATTTAAAAGAAACAGGATCCTGACCTGTCCACAGAGTTTAAGGCAGCACAGAGTATTTCAGGAGATGAGCGTGCGGATCTTGTGCGGGGTGGTGACTTGCCAATCATGTGAAGGTGTTATTGAGGACAGGAGTGGAGGAGAGGTAACAGACTGAGAGTTACGTAATGGTAAGAGCAGAGTTCACAGCAGCACAGAATCTGCACGCTCCTCTCCTGAAATATTCTGTGCTGCTGTGAACTCTGCTCTTACCATTACGTAGCTCTCAGTCTGTTACCTCTCCTCCACTCCTGTCCTCAATAACACCTTCACATGATTGGCAAGTCACCACGTAATGGTAATAGCAGAGTTCACAGCAGCACAGAGTATTTCAGGAGATGAGGAGACTACGTAAATTTGTCGTTTTTACTGCATGGTGAAAGCCGTAAAAACTAAACCCAAAATACAATGGAGGAATTGTAGTTTTTTGCAATTTCAGCCTGCAAAGAATTTTATTTTCAGTTTCCCAGTATATTGAATGGTACTTTAAATGGTGTCAATAGAAACTACAACTACTCCCGCAAGAAATAAGCCCTCACAACAATCTATTGACTGAAAAATAAAAAAGTTATGGCTCTTGGAAAAGTGGATCAGTCCGGAAAGGGATAATGATTTCTTTTTTTTTTTTCAAATTCTTTTATTTTCCGTTTTCCACAACACAAACACGATAGTGCAGACATAGGCAGCACAAACATCGGCTCGCAGGCCAGTATATGTTGCTACAGTAAGTGCAAGAAGAACAACAACGCGCAGCTGATACAGTAATTGAAACGGATGACCTATGCATCCTGAACTCGCAGCCATGCACAATGGTCCGTGAGTGGACATATCAGAAAGAGAGAGAAAAGCAAAAGAGGAGATGGGACAGAGGGAGAAAAGGGAGGGAAGAAAACGGACATAGCCCCCTATACCTCGGGATTATATTCAAGAGGCCACAATGTTCCTGAACTCAACAGAAGATTGGAATCTGACCCAGTGATGCCATGTTTTGAGAAATTTAGCATGAGTCCCTCTCATGGATGCCGTGAAATCCTCTATTCTCATAATCTTCTGGGTCTTGCCGAACCACATGCCAACCGATGGAGGGCAAGTTTGTCCCCACAGCGCAGGATTACACGCTCTTGCTGCATTCACCAGATGGCGAACCACAGAGCGTCTGTAATAAAAAACATTTATGACCAGATGTGGGGTATAGCCATACTCGGGAGAAATTGGTTTTATAAATGTTGGGGTGGTTTTTCTCCTTTATCTTTTGTGAAAATGAAAAAAAATTCAACATTTTAGTGAAAATAACGTTGATATTCATTTTCTTGGCCTAACTCTAATAAATTCTGCAAAAGACCTGTGGGGTATAAATGCTCACTATACCCCTAGATAGATTTCTTAAGTGGTGTAGTTTCCCAAATGGGGTCACTTTTGGGGTGTTTCGACTGTTTTGGTCTCATAGGGGCTTTGCAAATGCGACATGACACCCGAAAACCATTTCAGCTAAATTTGAGCTCCAAAAGCCAAATAGCGCTCCTTCCCTTCTAAACCCTGCCGTTTATTACCACATATGGCATATTGCCGTAATCGAGAGAAATGCTTTACAAATGTTGGGGTGCTTTTTCTTCTTTATAATATGAATGAATTCAGCAAAAAAACAAAAAACTGTGGGGTTAAAATGCTAACATTACCCCTAGAAAAATTCCTTGAGGGGTGTAGTTTCCAAAATGGGGTCATTTTTGGGGGTTTCCACTGTCAGAACAGTGTCACCACAAGACCTCTTCAACCCTGACATGGTGACTAAAATATATTCTACAAAAAAAAACAAGGCACCAAAATCCACTAGGTGCTCCTTTGCTTCTGGGGCTAGTGCTTCAGTCCATTAGCACACTAGGGGCACATGTGGGATATTTCTAAAAACTGCAAAATCTGGGCAATAGATATTGAGTTGCATTTCTCAGGTAAAACCTTCTGCGTTACAGAATTTGTTTTATTACAAATTAATTTTTGTCCAAAAAATTAAATTTGTAAATTTCAACTTTCTGAATGCTGTTTTGAATACTTTGAGGGTGCAGTTTTCAAAATGGGGTGATGTATGGGGACTTTCTAATATATAAGGCCCTCGAAGCAACTTCAGAACTGAACTGGTCCCTGAAAAAATATCCTTTTGAAATTCTTGAAAATGTGAGAAATTGCTGCGAAAGTTCTAAGTCTTGTAACATCGTAGAAAAATAAAAAGACATTAAAAAAACATAAAGTAGACATAAGGGATATGTGAAATAGTAACTATTTTGTGTGGTATTACTATCTGTTTTACAAGCAGATGCATATATGACACCCGAAAACCATTTCAGCTAAACTTGGGCTCAAAAAGCCAAATAGCGCTCCTTCCCTTCTAAACCCTTCTGTGGGTCCAAACAACTGTTTATTACCACATATGGCATATTGCCGTAATCGGGAGAAATTGCTTTACAAATGATGGGCTGCTTTTTCTCCTTTATTCCTTGTAAAAATTAAACATTTCTAAGTTTTTTCAGAAAAATAACTAGAACCTGGGCAATAGATATTGAGTTGCATTTCTCGAGTAAAACCTTCTGCGTTACAGAAAAAAAAGGTATTACAAATTAATTTTGACCAAAAAAATTTAATTTGTAAATTTCACCTCTACATTGCTTTAATTCCTGTTGAACACCTAATGGGTTAAAACACTTTATGAATGCTGTTTTGAATACTTTGAGGGTGCAGTTTTCAAAATCGGTTTTACAAGCAAATACATATAAATTTAGAAAAATACAAATTTTTGCTAAATATTTTGCGTTGTCCCACCTGGGGTTGTCTCCTCAGCCAACCCTAGGTTCTGCAGTTTCCCAGATTTTGTGGACATTGGCGCACTAAATGGTCTTTAAGGCCGCAATTCAGACACAGACCTGAAGAGCGTCTGCGCTGTTTCTCCTGCTTGGATAGTTTGATTCTGTCTACCAGCATAGGTTCTTCAGGTAGAGCAACAGGAGGAGGCAATAGCCAAACATCCAGAGCACGTTCCTGGATCCTCATGTCGACCCGGGTAGCCAACAGGATAATAGCATCCAGGGCAGAGGGAAGATCTCGGGCTGCTAGCTCGTCTATGATGTGCGAGAACAGTCCCTGCTAAAAGGTCACCACCAACGCCTCATTGTTCCATGCCAAATCTGCTGCCAGGGTACGAAAGGAGATAGCATACTCTCCTACTGTGGACCGCCCTTGCTTGAAGGTTAGCAGAGTGGCCGCTGCAGAGGATGTTTGGCCCAGCTCATCGAACACAGTACGAAAAGTCTGTAATAATAAAGCTAGGTCAGAGAATTCAGTGAGACGGCAGCAGCATTCAGAAGAGAAGCAGGAGGTTGATCCAGTCGGGCGATTATGGAGTTTACAGCCACGAGGAGTTGATCCTGGCGTTTACCTAGGTCACGCATACTATTTATATCACCTGAACTGCATTCTTAGATTGGCCAGCGGGTTCCAAGGCCTGAACGTACTGTCACGATCTAGGGCTATGTGGACTCACTAGGCCGCTCCACCATAGCAGAGAGGCAGCTGGACAAGTCACAGTCTATGCAAAGTCTATACAAAAGTTCATAGCACAAGGGTACCTGAGATAGTCCAGACAGTGGCAGAGGCTTTGGCATGAATGGGGCTAGATGTGGCAGGTAGTGCCAGACGTGGCAGAGGATAAAGGAGTGGCAGATGACACGAGACATGGTGTATAAGAGCAGGTGTGTCAGGTAGCGCCAGACATGGCGGATGATACCAGGAGTGGCAGATGTCACCAGACATGGTGTATAACAGCAGTCGTCACAACATGACTCCAACACTAGAAAGGCTCAGGAACAAAATACAGCACGGGATAGAGGATACAGGTAGCAGGGCACGGGAACACTGGGAGCAGGATAACATAAAGGGACCATTAGCAATACGAACATGGGTAGACAACAACGCTCAGGCAAGGAGTGAAAGGCCTGGGCCCTTTTTATAGTCCATGGTGATCTGGGAAATAAATAATTAATTACATATGCGCGCGCTGGCACTTAAGGCCGGGAACCAGCGTGCGCCCCCTCGCGGACATTGCAGGACACAGTGGCTGGATGCGTTGACATCTCTGGAGAAGGAGACGTTTCCCAGAGGAGGAAGGTCTGCGGTCGCGGCCGTCAACAAGTATGGGGAGGCGGCGGTCCGCGACTGCAACCATTCCACGATTGTTTCAAAGCATACTATGCATTTATGGAATTGTAATTTTATTAATTTATCCCATTATTATACCACTTTATTATGCTCTGGTGTACTCTGCACAGCTTACATATGACTGCACATTATAAATTTAAATATCAGTAAAACCCCAAACAAAATCCACCCTTCAAAAGTCAAATGGTGATCTTTCCAAGCCTGGCAGTGTGCCCAAACAGCAGTTTATGACCGCATATGGGGTACTATTGCACTCAGGAAAACCCGCTTAATATATTACAGGGTGTGTGTCTCCAGTGGCACAAGTCGGAAACAACATATTGCGCACTGAAATGGCATATCTGAGGAATAATAGCAATTTTAACTATGCAACATTCATTGCCCACTGTACTGCTACCTCAGGGGCTCTGCAAATTCAACATGGCACCGAAAACCATTTCAGCAATAAGCCGCACTCTAAAAACCAAATGGTGCGCCTTGCCTTCTTAGCCCTCCTGTGTGCCCAAACAGCAGTTTATGACCACATATGGGATATTACCGTGCTCGGGAGAAATTACTAAACAAATTATGTGGTTCTTTTTCTTCTATTCATTGTGAAAATTAAACATTTTGAGCACTTGGATAAGTAAAAGCATTATGAAGTTATTCTGACACATGTCAGCTTTAAAAAATGGGGCTGCATCCTTTAGAGGTTAACCCCTTCCCGCTCCTTGACGTACTATTACGTCATGGCAGCTGTATCGTTCGCGCTCCATGCCGTAATAGTACGTCTCGGGAGTAACGGCCGTTTCGGCCGTCCTCCCGACACATACAGGAGCTGTGACGCTGCTGTCTTGTTCAGCAGCTGTCACAGCTCCTACAGCGGGGACCGATCGCTGTGTCCCCGCTGATTAACCCCTTAAAAGCCGCGTTCTATAGAGATCGCGGCTTTTTAGGGGTTAAGCTGCCATCGCCGGCCTGCTACGCGATAGCGGCCGGCGATGGTGACTATGGCAACCGGACACCAAACAATGGCGTCCGGCTATGCCATAGACGGAAGCCTAGTGGGTCCTGACAACGTCAGGACCCACTATGCTTGCTGTCAGTGAGTAGCTGACAGTTCTAATACACTGCACTACGCATGTAGTGTAGTGTATTAGAATAGCGATCAGGGCCTCCTGCCCTCATGTCCCCTAGTGGGACAAAGTAATAAAGTAAAAAAAAAGTTAAAAAAAGATGTGTAAAAATAAGAAAATAAAAGTTTTAAAAGTAATAAAAGTAAAAGTCCCACTTTTTCCCTTATCAGGCCTTTATTATTAATAAAAATATATAAACAAACAAATAAACTATACATAATTGGTATCGCCGCGTCCGTAACGGCCTGAACTACAAAATTATTTTGTTATTTATCCCGCACGGTGAACGCCGTAAAAAAAAATATTAATAAACCGTACCACAATCACAATTGTTTGGTCACTTCACCTCCCAAAAAATGGAATAAAAAGAGATCAAAAGGTCGCATGTACCTAAAAATGGTACTGATGGAAAATACAGTTCGTTACGCAAAAAATAAGTCCTCGCACGGCTTTATTGATTGAAAAATAAAAACGTTATGGCTCTTAGAATAAGGTAACACAAAAAGTGAATGATTGTTTACAAAACGTATTTTATTGTGCAAACGCCATAAGACATAAAAAAAAACTATAAACATCTGGTATCGCCGTGATCGTATCGCCCCGCAGAATAAAGTTAATATATCATTTATAGCGCACGGTGAACGCTGTAAAAAAAAAAGTATACAAAAACAATAGTAGAATTGCTGTTTATTAGTCACCACGCCACCTAAAAATGGAATAAAAACTGATCAAAAAGCCGCATGCACCCCATGAAAACTACAATGGATTCCTCAAGGGGTCTAGTTTCCAAATTGGGGTCACTTTTGGGGGGTTTCCAATGTTTTGGCACCACAAGACCTCTTCAAACCGGACATGGTGCCTAATAAAAAAGAGGGCTCAAAATCCGCTAGGTGCTCCTTTGCTTCGGAGGCCGGTGCTTCAGTCCATTACCGCCCGAGGGCCACATGTGGGATATTTCTCTAAACTGCAGAATCTGGGCAATAAGTATTGAGTTGCGTTTCTCTGATAAATCCTTTTGTGTTATAAAAAAAATGGTATAAAAAGAGTAAATTTCACCTCTACTTTGCTCTAAATTTCTGTGAAACACCTAAAGGGTTCATAAACTTTCTAAATGCTGTTGTGAATACTTTGAGGGGTCTAGTTTCTAAAATGGGGTGTTTGATAGGGGTTTCTAATATATGGGCCCCTCAAAGCAACTTCAGAAATGAACTGGAACCTAAAAAAATAAATAAATGAGGCAATACTTCGCTTCTTACATTATACTGATAATGAGCCGTGCCCACTCCGAGATGACCCCAGTTTTGACCGTTTGTATAAACGGAGACCCCTATTAGACCGTTCCAGTGCCCGGTTTTCCCAAGCATACACCCCCGAGAAGTGTTTTTCTATTGATGAGTCCCTGGTACATTTTAAAGGGAGGGTTCAATTCCGCCAGTACCTGCCAGGTAAGAGGGCAAGGTATGGCGTGAAGATGTATAAGCTGCGAGAGTGCATCAGGGTATACCTACAGGTTTAGGATATATGAAGGAAAGGCCACCCCCAAACCAGACTGCATCCTGGACTACAATAGGTACATGGGAGGGATGGACTTGTCAAATCAAGTCCTGAAGCCCTACAGCGCCATGCGGTGAGGTATAAGAAGCTGGCCGGGCACATCATACAGATGGCTTTGTACAATGCGTATGTGCTACGTCGATGTGCAGGCCAGAGGGGAACTTTCCTGGAATTTCAAGATCTAATCTTTAGGGACCAGGAAGGGGGGGCGCATCGTACCAGGGCAACACTTTCCAGGAGAAGGTCCCCAAACCGGTGGAAAGGGAAAGAGTCAAAAGAGGTGCAGAGTCTGCTATAAGAGGGGGATAAGGAAGAACACAATATACCAATGTGACACGTGTCCCGAAAAACCAGGGCTCTGTATAAAAGATTGTTTTAAAATGTATCATACATCCCTTGATTTTCAATTTACCCTGATGCACTCCGCACAGCTTACCCCCCTCATCTTTCCCTTCTGAGCCCTGCCGTATGCCCAGGCAGCTGATAACAGCCACATGTAGGGTATTGTCGTACCCAGGAGAACCCACATTACAATTTAAGGGGTGTATATCTCCGGTGGCGCATGCTGGGCACACTATATTGGACACTGAAATGGCATATACATATATAAAATTGCAAATCTCACACTGCACCATCTGCTGCGCATTATCTTTTACACAGTACCTGTGGGGTCAAAATGCTCACTACACCTCTAGATGAATGTCTTAAGGGGTGTAGTTTTTAAAATGGGGTCACTTCTCGGGGGTTTCAACTGTACTGGTACCTCAGGGGCTTCTGCACACATGACTTAGCACCAGAAAAGCTCCAGTAGGCCAAATGGTGGTCCTTTCCTTCTGAGCCCTCCCATGGGCCCAAAGGGCAGTTTATCACCACAAATGGGGTATTGCCGCACTAAGGACAAATTGGGCAACAAAATGGGGTATGTTGTTCCCTGTGAAAATAAGAAATTTTGATCAAAAATGACATCTTATTGGAAAAAATATCATTTTTTTCATTTCACAGCCCAATTCAAATAGGTGCTGTGAAAAAACTGTGCGGTCAAAATGATAACAAAAACCATAAATGAATTCCTTGAGGGGTGTAGTTTCCAAAATGGGGTCACTTCTGGTGGGTTTCCATTGCTTTGATACCTCTGGGGCTCTGCAAATGCAACATGGCACCCGAAAACCAATCCAGCAAAATCTGGACTCCAACAAACACATAGCGCTCCTTTCCGTCTGAGCCCTCCCATGGGCCCAAACGGCAGTTTATCACCACAAATGGGGTATTGCCGCACTAAGGACAAATTGGGCAACAAAATGGGGTATGTTGTTCCCTGTGAAAATAAGAAATTTTGATCAAAAATGACATCTTATTGGAAAAAATATAATTTTTTTCATTTCACAGCCCAATTCAAATAGGTGCTGTGAAAAACCTGTGCGGTCAAAATGATAACAAAAACCATAAATGAATTCCTTGAGGGGTGTAGTTTCCAAAATGGGGTCACTTCTGGTGGGTTTCCATTGCTTTGATACCTCTGGGGCTCTGCAAATGCAACATGGCACCCGAAAACCAATCCAGCAAAATCTGGACTCCAACAAACACATAGCGCTCCTTTCCTTCTGAGCCCTCCCATGGGCCCAAACGGCAGTTTATCACCACAAATGGGGTATTGCCGCACTAAGGACAAATTGGGCAACAAAATGGGGTATGTTGTTCCCTGTGAAAATAAGAAAATTTGATCAAAAATGACATCTTATTGGAAAAAATATAATTTTTTTCATTTCACAGCCCAATTCAAATAGGTGCTGTGAAAAACCTGTGCGGTCAAAATGATAACAAAAACCATAAATGAATTCCTTGAGGGGTGTAGTTTCCAAAATGGGGTCACTTCTGGTGGGTTTCCATTGCTTTGATACCTCTGGGGCTCTGCAAATGCGACATGGCACCCGAAAACCAATCCAGCAAAATCTGGACTCCAACAAACACATAGCGCTCCTTTCCTTCTGAGCCCTCCCATGGGCCCAAACGGCAGTTTATCACCACAAATGGGGTATTGCCGCACTAAGGACAAATTGGGCAACAAAATGGGGTATGTTGTTCCCTGTGAAAATAAGAAAATTTGATCAAAAATGACATTTTATTGGAAAAAATATAATTTTTTTCATTTCACAGCCCAATTCAAATAGGTGCTGTGAAAAACCTGTGCGGTCAAAATGATAACAAAAACCATAAATGAATTCCTTGAGGGGTGTAGTTTCCAAAATGGGGTCACTTCTGGTGGGTTTCCATTGCTTTGATACCTCTGGGGCTCTGCAAATGCGACATGGCACCCGAAAACCAATCCAGCAAAATCTGGACTCCAACAAACACATAGCGCTCCTTTCCTTCTGAGCCCTCCCATGGGCCCAAACGGCAGTTTATCACCACAAATGGGGTATTGCCGCACTAAGGACAAATTGGGCAACAAAATGGGGTATGTTGTTCCCTGTGAAAATAAGAAAATTTGATCAAAAATGACATTTTATTGGAAAAAATATCATTTTTTTCATTTCACAGCCCAATTCAAATAGGTGCTGTGAAAAAACTGTGCGGTCAAAATGATAACAAAAACCATAAATGAATTCCTTGAGGGGTGTAATTTCCAAAATGGGGTCACTTCTGGTGGGTTTCCATTGTTTTGATACCTTAACACCTCTTCAAACCTGGCATGCTGCCTAAAATATATTCTAATAAAAAAGAGGCCTCAAAATGCACTAGGTGCTTCTTTGCTTCTAGGGCTTGTGTTTTAGTCCACGAGCGCAGTAGGGCCACATGTGGGACATTTCTAAAAACTGCAGAATCTGGACAATACATATTTAGTAGTGTTTCTCTGGTAAAACCTTCTCTGTTACTAAAAAAAAATTGAATAAAATTGAAATTCAGCAGAAAAAATGAAATTTGCAAATTTAATTTCCACTTTGCTTTAATTCCTGTGAAATGCCTGAAGGGTTAAAAAACTTTCTATATGCTGTTTTGAATACTTTGAGGGGTCTAGTTTTTAAAATGGGGTGTTTTATGGGGGTTTCTAACACATAGTCCCCTCAAATCCACTTCAGAACTGAACTGGCACCTTCAAAAAAAGGCTTTTGAAATTTTCTTAAGAATATGAGAAATTGCTGTTTATGTTCTAAGCCTTGTAACGTCCAAGAAAAATAAAAGAATGTTCAAAAAACGATGCCAATCAAAAGTAGACATATGGGAAATGTGAACTAGTAACTATTTTGGGTGGTATAACCGTCTGTTTTTCAAGCAGATGCATTTAAATTCTGAAAAATGCTATTTTTTGTAAATTTTCTCTAAATTTTGCAATTTTTCACAAATAAAGACTGAATATATCGACCAAATTTTACCACGAACATGAAGCCCAAAGTGTCACGAGAAAACAATCTCAGAATCGCTTGGATAGGTTTAAGCATTCCGACGTTATTACCACATAAAGTGAAATATGTCAGATTTGAAAAATGGGCTCTGAGCCTTAAGGCCCAAACTAGGCTGCGTCCTTAAGGGGTTAAAGAGGCTCTGTCACCTGTAAGGGAATTAGGTAGCGGCACAGTCATCTCCTGGGGTAGACGGGCACTCGGTATCAAACACGCCAGTAAATTTCAGTCCGCACAACAAAGATGTGGTACTACTGGCCTCAGCCAGTTTTATTTACAGGTTGTACATGAATAAAAAAAAGAAAACAAACAAAAAGAAAACTCTATGCCTGTCTAGCACTAACTATACAATCAGGTATCCTAACTAACACAGTGCAGGCCTAATGCCTGGCACCATAAACCATGCAGACCATACAACCTGTTATGAATGCAGTCAGTTTTGCTCTCACAAGCTCCTTTCCCAAGGCTGAGAGAGAGTGTGACTGAACTGCAGCCTTTTTAAAGGGCTATCACACCTGACCCCTGATTAATAGCTAGACAGCCCAAGACCAGGACTGTGTGGATGGAGTGGGGACCCACCAATCTCTCCCCACTCCAACAACCGGGCCCTTTTCCAGGTTTTAGATAAAACCTATTGCAGAGGGAGAACCACATTCTCTGCTGAATTTATTCCCTGGTTGTTTTCAGATAGCAGAAGACAGAAATCTTGGGGAAATATAGACCCCATCCACAACCTCTGCTGCAATAGGTTTTATCTAAAACCTGGAAAAGGGCCTGGTTGTTGGAGTGGGGAGAGATGGGTGGGTCCCCACTCCATCTACACAGTTCTGGTCTTGGGCTTTCTAGCTATTAATCAGGGGTCAGGTGTGATAGCCCTTTAAAAAGGCTGCAGTTCAGTCACACTCTCTCTCAGCCTTGGGAGAGAAGCTTGTGAGAGCAAAACCGACTGCATTCATAACAGGTTGTATGGTCTGCATGGTTTTTGGTGCCAGGCATTAAGCCTGCACTGTGTTAGTTAGGATACCTGACTGTATAATTAGTGCCGGACAGGCATAGAGTTTTTGTTTGTTTTCTTTTTTATTCATGTACAACCTGTAAATAAAACTGGCTGAGGCCAGTAGTACCACATCTTTGCTGTGCGGACTGAAATTTACTGGCGTGTTTGATACCGAGTGCCCGTCTACCCCAGGAGACGACTGTCCCGCTACCTAATTCCCTTACAATTGGTGGAGGAAGCTTTAGGCACTGTGGAAAAAAAACCACCTTAAAGGGCCAGAGTCCCTTATATATTGCATTTTTACAAAAACTGATTCTCTGCACCTTAGAAGATGGAGGAGATGCTTAAAGCTAAACTGCATGCTGTGGCAACACAACAGGAGGCTACCAGAGCACAACAGGAGGCTACCAGGGTGCAGCAGATGGCTCTGGATGATGAAATAAACTGTAGACTGACCTCCCAACTGGAGGCTACTCAGGCAGAATAAAGAAAAGACCGGGATACTTTAAAAGGTGTTGTGCAGCAACTAACCAGTGTGGTTGAAAGGGTTCCAGGTGTAGCAGGTGCAAGTTCTACATCAATAAGAGCTAGCCATTTTTTGCAAAAGATGACGGCAGCGGATGACGTGGAAGCCTACTTAACAACATTTGAAAGAACCGCTGAACGAGAGGGTTGGTCAAAGGAACAGTGGGCAGGACTTGGGGCACCGTTCCTTTCAGGGGAACCGCAGAAGGCATACTTTGACTTGGATAACCAGGATGCCATAAACTATGACAAGCTGAAAAAGGAAATTTTAACCAGACTGGGAGTTACAGTTTCCGTCCGTGCACAGCCTACCAAATGGACAAACCTCCTCGCTCTCAAATGCACGACCTCATAAACCTTACCAAGAAGTGGTTGCAGCCGGAGATCCTGACAGGTCCACAGATGGTGGAACGGGTGGTAATGGATCAATACTTAAGGTCCCTGCCTGTTACCTTACGCAAGTGGATAAGTCATGGGGATCCCAAAAATGCTGACCAGCTTGTAGAGATGGTGGAGAGGTTCACAGCAGCCGAGGAGCTGATGAATCTGCCACAGCGCACCCTAGCCCCACAGCGGAGAACTACAGGATTACCTGGTAAGACTGTTCTAAGGGAAAAGGGGGCTGGCAGATCTGATAGAATTGTGCCTACTTCTGGAGAGACTGAAGGGTCTAGAGACTGGCAAACTGTGCCAGGGAGGTCTGTAGCTTATTAGCGACTCAGTAAAGACTTAATAAGATGCTTTAGATGTCATATGCCAGGTCATGTGATTGCTAATTGCCCAATGACTGATGAACCTATGCAATGTGATGCTGCATATATAAACCGTAGTTTGTCTTTGTATGCTCGGCCAGAATGTACTGCATTGCCTAATGTAGCTGGTGAGAAACAAATGTCCACTATTTCTGTGGAAGGTAAAGATGTAAATGAATTATTGGATTGAGACAGTTTGGTGACTTTGGTAAAGTCTGATTTAGTAAACCCCAGAAAATGGCAGGATAAGACCATAGATGTAATTTGCATACATGGGGATGCCCGTGATTATCACACTGCTATGGTGGACATAAACACCCAGTTTGGTGCAGTAAGGTTCACGGTGGGTTTAGTACCATTTATTAATGCATGATGTTATTGTGGGGCGAGATTTCCCACATTTCTGGAAGTTGTGGGAAAATAGAATTGCTATTACGCTGCCTGTATATGAGGACAAAAATGTTAGGGGTAACGCTAGTACAGAAGTATATATGCCTGTGGGAGTGGCTGTGGTAGACACACAAACTTTTCCGTTTTCTGTCATGGCTGGAGACTCTGAGGAAGCTGACCATAGTGATACTGTCCCTACAGAAAGTCAGAGCAATCCAGAGAGAGAAGACCCCCTGACTGACAATATGCCTGATCTTGAAGTGAGAAAAGATCTGTTTGGTGCTGAGCAGTTAAAAGATCCTACCCTAATGAGAGCCAGGGTAAATGTGAAGGTTATTGATGAGGAATTGGTTGAGCCAGATACTAGACTTTCTTTTCCCTACATGGCTATAAGAAGAGACCTGTTATATCAGGTGGTAAAAAAGGGAGAAGATCTTTTGGAACAATTAGTGGTCTCTAAAGCATTTAGAACAACTGTGTTAGATCTTGCTCATGGCCACATTATGGGGGGACATTTGGGAGTTGAAAAAAACGCTGAGAGAATCCTACAAAGATTTTTTTGGCCTGGGGTTCACAAAGATGTGAAAAATTATTGTGATTCCTGTTCGGAGTGTCAGATTTCGGCTCCCAGACCACACTATCGTAGTCCCTTGGTGCCTCTACCAATTATTGAGGTGCCATTTGAGCAAACAGCAATGGACCTGGTAGGGCCTATTATAAAATCGTCATGAGGCCACCAGCATATTTTAGTTATTATGGATTATGCTACTCGTTATCCTGAAGCTATACCATTGCGTAATACGTCATCCAAGACCATCGCTAAAGAGTTGGTGCAGGTGTTCAGTCGAGTAGGAATACCAAAGGAGATCCTTACAGACCAGGGTACCCCTTTTATGTCACGAGTCATGAAGGAGTTGTGTAAATTGTTTAAGGTCACACAACTGCGTACATCGGTCTACCACCCACAGACTGATGGATTAGTAGAAAGATTTAATAAAACGCTAAAGGCGATGTTAACCCCTTCCCTCTTTAGCCACTTTTGACCTTCCTGACCAAGCCTCATTTTTCAAATCTGACATGTTTCACTTTATGTGGTAATAACGTCGGAATGCTTGTACCTATCCAAGCGATTCTGAGATTGTTTTCTCGTGACACATTGGACTTTATGTTACTGGCAAAATTTGCCCGATACATTCAGTATTTAATTGTGAAAAACACCAAAATATAGTGAAAAATTGCAAAAAATAGCATTTTTATCAATTTAAATGTATCTGCTTGTAAGACAGGCAGTTATAACACACAAAATTGTTGCTAATTAACATCCCCCATGTGTCTACTTTAGTTTGGCATCGTTTTTTGAACATCCTTTTATTTTTCTAGGACGTTACAAGGCTTAGAACTTTAGCAGCAATTTCTCACATTTTCAAGAAAATTTCAAAAGGCTATTTTTACAGGGGCCAGTTCAGTTCTGAAGTGGCTTTGAGGGCCTTATATATTAGAAACCCCCAAAAAGTCACCCCATTTTAAAAACTGCACCCCTCAAAGTATTCAAAACAGCATTCAGAAAGTGTTTTAACCCTTTAGACGTTTCACAGGAATGAAAGCAATATAGAGGGGAAATTTATAAATTTCGTTTTTTTTTGCAGAAATTCATTTTGAATCCATTTTTTGTGTAACACAGAAAGTTTCACCAGAAAAATGCAACTCAATATTTATTGCCCAGATTCTGCAGTTTTTAGAAATATCCCACATGTCGCCCTAGCGTGCTTATGGACTGAAACACAGGCCTCCGAAGCAAAGGAGCACCTTGAGGATTTTGGGGCCTTGTTTTTATTACAATATATTTTAGGCACCATATCCGGTTTGAAGGACTCTTGCGGTGCCAAAACAGTGGAAACCGCCCACAAGTGACCCCATTTTGGAAACTACACCCCTTGAGGAAATTATCTAGGGGTATAGTGAGCATTTTGACCCCACAGGTTTTTTGCAGAAATTATTGGAAGTAGGATGTGAAAATGAAAATCTACATTTTTCACAATAAAACGTAGGTTTAGCTCATTTTTTTTTCATTTCCACAAGGACTAAAAGAGAAAAAGCACCACAACATTTGTAGAGCAGTTTGTCCCGAGTAAAACAGTACCCCACATTTGATCATAGACTGCTGTTTGGACACATGGCAGGGCTTAGAAGGGAAGGAACCCCATTTGGCTTTTGGAGCTCAAATTTAGCAGGAATGGTTTGCGGAGGCCATGTCACATTTGCAAAGCCCCTGAGGGCACAAAACAGTGGAAACCCCCCACAAGTGACCCCATTTTGGAAACTACACCCCTTGAGGAAATTATCTAGGGGTATAGTGAGCATTTTGACCCCACAGATTTTTTGCAGAAATTATTGGAAGTAGGATGTGAAAAATGAAAATCTACATTTTTCCCAATAAAACGTAGGTTTAGCTAATTTTTTTTCATTTTCACAAGGTCTAAAAGAGAAAAAGCACCACAACATTTGTAGAGCAGTTTGTCCCGAGTAAAACAGTACCCCACATTTGATCATAGACTGCTGTTTGGACACACGGCAGGGCTTAGAAGTGAAGGAACCCCATTTGGCTTTTGGAGCTCAAATTTAGCAGGAATGGTTTGCGGATGCCATGTCGCATTTGCAAAGCCCCTGAGGGCACAAAACAGTGGAAACCCCCAACAAGTGACCCCATTTTGGAAACTACACCCCTTGAGGAAATTATCTAGGGGTATAGTGAGCATTTTGACCCCACAAATTTTTTGCAGAAATTATTGGAAGTAGGATGTGAAAATGAAAATCTACATTTTTCCCAATAAAACGTAGGTTTAGCTCATTTTTTTTCATTTCCACAAGGACTAAAAGAGAAAAAGCACCACAACATTTGTAGAGCAGTTTGTCCCGAGTAAAACAGTACCCCACATTTGATCATAGACTGCTGTTTGGACACACGGCAGGGCTTAGAAGGGAAGGAACCCCATTTGGCTTTTGGAGCTCAAATTTAGCAGGAATGGTTTGCGGATGCCATGTCGCATTTGCAAAGCCCCTGAGGGCACAAAACAGTGGAAACCCCCCACAAGTGACCCCATTTTGGAAACTACACCCCTTGAGGAAATTATCTAGGGGTATAGTGAGCATTTTGACCCCACAAATTTTTTGCAGAAATTATTGGAAGTAGGATGTGAAAATGAAAATCTACATTTTTCCCAATAAAACGTAGGTTTAGCTCATTTTTTTTCATTTCCACAAGGACTAAAAGAGAAAAAGCACCACAACATTTGTAGAGCAGTTTGTCCCGAGTAAAACAGTACCCCACATTTGATCATAGACTGCTGTTTGGACACACGGCAGGGCTTAGAAGGGAAGGAACCCCATTTGGCTTTTGGAGCTCAAATTTAGCAGGAATGGTTTGCGGATGCCATGTCGCATTTGCAAAGCCCCTGAGGGCACAAAACAGTGGAAACCCCCCACAAGTGACCCCATTTTGGAAACTACACCCCTTGAGGAAATTATCTAGGGGTATAGTGAGCATTTTGACCCCACAAATTTTTTGCAGAAATTATTGGAAGTAGGATGTGAAAATGAAAATCTACATTTTTCCCAATAAAACGTAGGTTTAGCTCATTTTTTTTCATTTCCACAAGGACTAAAAGAGAAAAAGCACCACAACATTTGTAGAGCAGTTTGTCCCGAGTAAAACAGTACCCCACATTTGATCATAGACTGCTGTTTGGACACACGGCAGGGCTTAGAAGGGAAGGAACCCCATTTGGCTTTTGGAGCTCAAATTTAGCAGGAATGGTTTGCGGATGCCATGTCGCATTTGCAAAGCCCCTGAGGGCACAAAACAGTGGAAACCCCCCACAAGTGACCCCATTTTGGAAACTACACCCCTTGAGGAAATTATCTAGGGGTATAGTGAGCATTTTGACCCCACAAATTTTTTGCAGAAATTATTGGAAGTAGGATGTGAAAATGAAAATCTACATTTTTCCCAATAAAACGTAGGTTTAGCTCATTTTTTTTCATTTCCACAAGGACTAAAAGAGAAAAAGCACCACAACATTTGTAGAGCAGTTTGTCCCGAGTAAAACAGTACCCCACATTTGATCATAGACTGCTGTTTGGACACACGGCAGGGCTTAGAAGGGAAGGAACCCCATTTGGCTTTTGGAGCTCAAATTTAGCAGGAATGGTTTGCGGAGGCCATGTCGCATTTGCAAAGCCCCTGAGGGCACAAAACAGTGGAAACCCCCCACAAGTGACCCCATTTTGGAAACTACACCCCTTGAGGAAATTATCTAGGGGTATAGTGAGCATTTTGACCCCACAGGCTTTTTGCAGAATTTATTGGAAGTAGGCCGTGAAAATGAAAATGTAAATTTTAACCAATAAAACGTAGGTTTAGCAAAATTTTTTTTCATTCCCACAAGGACTAAAGGAGAAAAAGCACCACAACATTTGTAGAGCAGTTTATCCTGAGTAAAACAGTACCCCACATGTGGTCATAAACGGCTGTTTGGACACACGGCAGGGCTCAGAAGGGAAAGAACACCATTTGGAGTTCAAATGTAACTGGAATGGTTTGCGGTGGCCATGTCGCATTTGCAAAGCCCCTGAGGGGTCAAAACAGTGGAACCCCCCCACAAGTGACCCCATTTTGGAAACTACACCCCTTGAGTAAATTATCTAGGGGTATAGTGAGCATTTTGACCCCACAGGCTTTTTGCAGAATTTATTGGAAGTAGGCCGTGAAAATGAAAATGTAAATTTTAACCAATAAAACGTAGGTTTAGCAAAATTTTTTTTCATTCCCACAAGGACTAAAGGAGAAAAAGCACCACAACATTTGTAGAGCAGTTTATCCTGAGTAAAACAGTACCCCACATGTGGTCATAAACGGCTGTTTGGACACACGGCAGGGCTCAGAAGGGAAAGAACACCATTTGGAGTTCAAATGTAACTGGAATGGTTTGCGGTGGCCATGTCGCATTTGCAAAGCCCCTGAGGGGTCAAAACAGTAGAACCCCCCCACAAGTGACCCCATTTTGGAAACTACACCCCTTGAGTAAATTATCTAGGGGTATAGTGAGCATTTTGACCCCACAGGCTTTTTGCAGAATTTATTGGAAGTAGGCCGTGAAAATGAAAATGTAAATTTTAACCAATAAAACGTAGGTTTAGCAAAAATTTTTTTCATTCCCACAAGGACTAAAGGAGAAAAAGCACCACAACATTTGTAGAGCAGTTTATCCTGAGTAAAACAGTACCCCACATGTGGTCATAAACGGCTGTTTGGACACACGGCAGGGCTCAGAAGGGAAAGAACACCATTTGGAGTTCAAATGTAACTGGAATGGTTTGCGGTGGCCATGTCGCATTTGCAAAGCCCCTGAGGGGTCAAAACAGTGGAAACCCCCCACAAGTGACCCCATTTTGGAAACTACACCCCTTGAGTAAATTATCTAGGGGTATAGTGAGCATTTAAAAAAATGTTTCAATTAAAATCCATGGATGTGTGATAAACTTTGAAGCACTCTTTTATGCACAGGCCAGGTTTGTCGGGACAGGTTTCACAATGATAAGTTGTGTCTCGTCTTCTCCCTCTGTTGTAACACACTTTACACCTTTTTTGGCTCCTTCCCTTTTTACCAGTGGGGGGGATTTCGCCAGGAAAGTGTTGCCCTGGTACAATACGTGGACCATCGCTTCTAGAAGTACTGGGGCTCTCCCCTTCCTGGTCCCCAAATACAAGGGCCTTGATAACCGCTTCTTGAAACTGAAGGAATGTCCCTGTCCGGCCTGCACATCGGTATAGCACGTAAGCGTTATACAATGCCATCTGTACCACGTGCACGGCCAGCTTTTTGTACCACGTCTTTGTTTTACGCATGGCACTGTACGGCTTCAGTACTTGATCAGAGAGATCAACACCTCCCATGTACTTATTGTAGCCGAGGATGCAGTCTGGCTTGGGGGTCATTGTGGTGCTACCTCGGACAGGGACAGGGGTGATGCCACTACCGTGTATTGTGGTCAACATAAGGACGTCCCTCTTGTCCTTATACTTGACCAGCAACAAGTTATCGCTGTGTAGTGCCCTGCTTTCTCCTTTTCTTAGGGGTTGCCCAATCAGATTTTTAGAGAGGCCTCTCTGATTTTTGCGCACGGTGCCGCATGCTACAGTACTTCTGGTGGAGAGGCATTTAAATAGTGGGATGCTGGTATAGAAGTTATCCACGTAAAGGTGATAACCCTGGTCCAGCAGTGGGTGCATCAAGTCCCACACTATTTTTCCACTAACTCCCAGGACAGGGGGGCATTCTGGAGGTTCTATCCTGGTGTCCTTCCCTTCATAAACCCGAAACCTGTAGGTGTACCCTGAGCTGCTCTCGCACAGCTTGTACATTTTAATTCCATACCTCGCCCTCTTGCTTGGCAGGTATTGGCGGAATTTTAGTCTCCCCTTAAAATGTACAAGGGACTCGTCTATTGCTATGTTCTTTTCGGGGGTGTACACTTCCTGAAATTTGGTGCAGAAATAATCAATCATTGGCCTGATTTTGAATAGGCGGTCGTATGTGGGGTCATCACGGGGCGGGCACTGTGCATTATCATTATAATGCAAAAATTTCAGAATAATTTCAAATCGTGCCCGGGTCATTGCCATGTGGTATAATGGGGTGCTGTATAAAATGTCCGCACTCCAGTATTGCCTAATCTCTGTTTTTTTTACTAGGCCCATATGTAGGACAAGGCCCCAAAATTTCATCATCTCCGCTGCCTCTATGGGGGTCCACCTAGCAAATGATGACGTGGGGTTTTGGGCTAAAAATTGTTGGGCATATAAATTTGTTTGGGCCGCCATTACATTAACAAAATCCTCAGTGAAAAACAGATTGAAATAGTGAATTTCTGCGAGGCCTACAGTCTCAAATAGAATTCCAGAGCTCCCTGTGAAATCTGGAATGTGAGGCTCATAATTATCAGGGGGTGGGTTCCACAGGGTATCGCTCATTTGGGGGGTTGCCTCAGCTGATGTCCTGGGGCGTCTTTGCGGGGGTTCCTCATCACTGGATGAGGATGATGAGGTCAAGATGAATGGGGCAATTTCCTCTTCTCCCTCGCTGGCCGATTCAGTGTCAGAGGCCAGGATGGCGTATGCCTCCTCAGCGGAGTAGAGCCTTTGAGATGATTGGGCCATTTTTATTAGGGGGGTATGTAGTGCTTCAACACGTGTAATACTCTTTATAGAGGTGGTTTTGTATGTTGTGCTTTTACACGTGTAATATGAAATTTATAGGAAAAAAAAAAGAAAAAGAAGAGAAGAATAAGAAAAATTTAGGAGAAAGAAATTTATTGAACGTTCAATATAGAACTGTAAAAAAAACTGAGCTACAACTGTGTCGCTACGCTATCAGAAATTTAGTGAACAAATTTCAGTTAAAAAAAACTGAATGTATGTCACTAAATGGACGCTGACTATAAGATGTAAATTTATACTAAAACTGTCGCTACGCTATCAAAAATTTGGTGAACAAACTTCAGTTAAAAAAAACTGAATGTTCGTCACTAAACGGACGCTGACTATAACGCTATAAATTTATACTAACTGTCGCTACGCTATCAAAAATTTAGTGAACGAACTTCAGTTAAAAAAAAACTGAATGTCCGTCACTAAATGGACGCTGACTATAAGATGTAAATTTATACTAAAACTGTCGCTACGCTATCAAAAATTTAGTGAACAAACTTCAGTTAAAAAAACTGAATGTCCGTCACTAAACGGACGCTGACTATAACGCTATAAATTTATACTAACTGTCGCTACGCTATCAAAAATTTAGTGAACGAACTTCAGTTAAAAAAAACTGAATGTTCGTCACTAAACGGACACTGACTATAACGCTATAAATTTATACTAACTGTCGCTACGCTATCAAAAATTTAGTGAACGAACTTCAGTTAAAAAAAAACTGAATGTCCGTCACTAAACGGATGCTGACTATAAGATGTAAATTTATACTAACTGTCGCTACGCTATCAAAAATTTAGTGAACGAACTTCAGTTAAAAAAAACTGAATGTCCGTCACTAAACGGACGCTGACTATAACGCTATAAATTTATACTAACTGTCGCTACGCTATCAAAAATTTAGTGAACGAACTAAATGTCCGTCACTAAATGGACGCTAACTATAAGAAGTCAATTTATTCAAACTGTATAAAAAAATATATAGCTAGAACTTCTGCTATATATCTTTTTTTACAAAACGGACGTCAGTAAACGTCCGCTACTCTAATGCTAGTCTTTTTTTTTTACAGTTTTATAAAATGAAGAAAAAAAGGCCAAAAAAAAACCTGCGTAAACAAATTACCACTGAGGCTGATTATTAGACTCAGCACTCAGTAGCCGCAGGGCGCACGCAAAAAAAAGGTGCAGTAATAAAAAAGGCCAAAAAATAAAAAAAATTACCACGGATGCTGATCAGTGATGGCGGTCACTGATCAGCACTCAGTGGCCGCAGGGCGCACACAGGGAGGTGCAAAATACAAAAAAAAAGGAAGTCCTGTGCCAAAAATTGGCGGTCAGTGATGGCGGTCACTGATCCGCACTCGGCGGCCGCAGGACGTAAAAAGGGAAAGATGGGGAGGGTGGGATGGGGGGGGAGGGTACAGGGATAAGAAGTTTAGGAAAAAAAACAAGTGCTGCTGCTAAAAAAAAAAAAATCAGCAGCAGCACAGTTGATGATGATGACGGTTCACTCTTCTGCAGGAAGCAGTCGGATGAAGACGTCACAGCAGGATCGCAGCACAGAAGGCCTCAGATTCGGTAAGTTGGCTTCACAGACGGTCACACCAGCTCTGCTCACCGTTCCTAACCGGAATGAGGTGGGCAGGGCTGGTGTAGGGTGTTTCAAACACCCGCCATGGCTGCGATTGGTCGGTCGGTGCTGACCGACCAACCATAGCGATCTGGGGGCTGGCATCACCGCCATTTTTTACATGGAACATGGTAGTCATTGGTGCTGTCCTAGACAGCACCAATCACCACCATATCACTGTGCCCTGTGGCACAGTGATTGGCAAAAGCCGCAAACAGCCGCAATTGGCCGGTCTGAATTGAACGGCCAATGGCGGCGATCGCCGATGCGGGGGGGAGGCGACACCCCCCTGGGCATCGTGTACAGATGTCCTGCTGTTATGAACAGCAGCCATCTTTACTTTAAAACTTTTATTTTTGATACGGTAACCCCTTCTGCATTTGACGTACATGTACGGCAAGATGCGGGAAGTCAATGCTTTCCATGACGTACATGTACGGCAAATGTCGGGAAGGGGTTAAAGAAAGTTGTGGATAAAGTTGGGAAAAACTGGGATTTTCTTCTTCCTTATCTCATGTTTGCAGTACGTGAGGTCCCTCAGTCGTCCACAGGGTATTCTCCATTTTAATTGCTATATGGTCGTCATCCCAGAGGCCTTTTAGATATAGCAAAAGAATCCTGGGAAGGAGAAGCTACACCCTATAGAAGTGTCATTGAACACATTTCAGAAATGCAAGATCGAATCTCAGCAGTAATACCCATTGTTAAAGAACATATGGCCCAGGCTCAGGTGGCACAACAAAGGGTGTATAACCGCAGTGCCAGAGTACGTTCTTTTGCACAAAGTGACAGGGTACTTGTTCTTATACCAACCACTCAAAGTAAATTTCTGGCTAAGTGGCAAGGCCCCTTTGAGGCAATGGAAAAATTAAACGAGGTGAATTACAAAACTCGTCAGCCAGGGAAAAGGAAGCCTGAGCAAGTGTATCATATAAATCTAATAAAACCATGGAAAGACAGACATTCTCTTGCTGCAGAAACTTTGTCTCAACCAAAGCATGTAGGCTCAAAGAAGCCATTGCTGCCAGAGGTAACCGTACCGGACACCCTGGCAAATACCCAAAAGGTCGAGGTGCAAAGTTTCCTAATTAGAAATAAAGATTTTTTTTTTTGAGATCCCAGGTCGCACCAGTCTAATTAAACATGACATCATTACTGAAGAAGGTAAAAAGGTTAAGTTGAGACCTTATAGAATACCAGAGGCAAGGAGAGTGGTTATTACAGAGGAGGTAAGGAAAATGTTGGACCTTGGAGTAATTTAGGAATCCCATAGTCAATGGTCTAGCCCAATAGTCCTCATTCCAAAACCAGATGGCAGTTGGAGGTTTTGCAATGACTTCCATAAACTCAATTTTATTTCTAAATTTGATGCTTACCCGATGCCGCAGGTTGACGAGCTCATTGATAGACTAGGAAGTGCACAATATATAAAAACCCTAGACTTAACTAAAGGGTACTGGCAAATACCTCTTTCTGAAGACGCTAAGGAAAAAACAGCTTTTGCCACGCCTGATGGGTTGTTTCATTATGTTGCCCTGCCCTTTGGTTTACATGGGGCACCAGCAACTTTTCAGAGAATTATGGATAAAATGTTAAGACCCCACGTGCGGTATGCAGCAGACCCCTGACCAATCAGCGTCATACACTTCTCTCCATTCATGTCCATTTGTAGTCAGCACAGCGTGATCTGTGCTGTCACATACACCCACATTGGGCCGGGTGGATGTTTCATAAGCTCTTCAGAGCTCCGCCTCCTCTGGTCCTGCCGCCTGTAAACATAGTTGATGACGTGCCGTGTCTCTACACAGCACGTAGTACTGGCTGAGCAGAGACACGGAACGTCGTCCTTGCTTGTACACACCCCCTCCTTCTATCTCAGAGTTCCCGCACTGCCTGCCTGTCTCCTCTCATCTCCCACGCCGCCCCCATGGCCCCCACCCCCCGCAGCCCCCACCTGCACCCCCCCTCTGCGGCGGCACACCCCTTGATGGTATATACAGTTATTACAGGGGTTATTTAAATACAGGAGTGATGGGGCCATCATCCCTGAATATAACTACCATCGTCTCTGTGCATAACCCCATCATCCCTTTGTATTACCCCCATCAACACTGTATATAACCCCCATCATCCCTGTATATAACCCCATCATCCCTGTGTAATACCCCATCATCCCTGTATATAACCCCCATCATCCCTGTGTATTACCTCATCATCCCTGTATATAATCCCGATCATTCCTGTGTATTACTTCTTTATCCCCAAATATAACACCCATCAACCCTGTGCATTACCTCATCATCCGTTTATTACCTCATCATCCCTGTGGATGATGAGGTAATACACGGATGATGGGGGTTATATACAGGAATGATGAGGTAACACACAGGGATGATGGGGGTTATATACAGGGATGATGAGGTAATACACGGATGATGAGGTAATACACAGGGATGATGGGGGTTATATACAGGGATTATGAGGTAATACACAGGGATGATGGGGGTTATACACTGGGATGATGGGGGTTATACACAAGGATGATGGGGATTATATACAGGGATGATAGGAGTTATATACAGGGATGTGGGGGTTATATACAGGGATGATGGGGGTTACATACAGGCATGATGAGGCAATACATGGATGATGAGGTAATACACAGGGATGATGGGGGTTATATACAGGGATGATGAGGTAATACACAGGGATGATCAGGGTTATATACAGGGATGATAAGGTAATACACAGGGATGATGGGGCGTTACATATAGGTTGTATGCAGGTATGATGGAGTTATATCATCCCTGTGTATAACCCCCATCATCCCTGTGTAATAAATCATCATCCCTGTTTATAACCCCATCATCCGTGTGTATAACCACAACATCCCTGTGCATTAGCCTCAACATCCCTGTAAATAATGCCCATCATCCCTGTAAATAACCTCCAAAATCCCTACTGGGCAAGTGTGACAGTGCAGGGAGCTGGTGCCTGTAATTAGAGCAGGGAATGACCTGTGGACATAGAGGGGTGTGGCAGTAGGAAAATAGCTGAGATGCTGTGGAGGGAGGAAGGGGGGATGTAAGCTGTCTCCTCAGATGCAGCAAGGGATCATGGGTATGGTGGGTTACAAGACAGGAAACAAACAGAAAGAGCAGCAGTGACGATCAAACAGAAACTGGTTAGAAAATAAGTGGAGAGTTTTAGGGAAGACAAACCATGGCTGGGGGACACTTTTTCGAAAATATATTTTTTCCTGGCCAACCCCTTTAATTCTATGAACTGCATATCCTGTACAGTTTACTTTTCCTTATGTCAAAACAATAAAAAGGGGGGGGGGGTGTGGGCTGGACTTTAATGATACAAGACTTGATCACATTGAGCTCTGCATCTTTGACAGGTATTTTTTAGAAAAGTCTGCATTTTTCAACATGGCTTTGCTTAAAAGGTTTTACTATAAGCTATCTACTCCCTGCAGATGTGACAATGTTTAGCCTGACACAGAGCCACTAATGCTGCTAACACAATTGTTGCCCACTCTGCCTGCCCGCCAACACACGTTATCTTTATGGCTGCATTGATATATCAAGCAGATTAGTTTCATGATTCCAAGTGAACCCTTTAATTTGTGCCTATTGTTTCAAAATGCTAATTACACACCTCCATACCCATCACCAGCATTGTGCAGACTTTAGGGGTGTCTGGAGCGCTCCTTGCAGTTGACCAAACCATTGGTTACTTCCAGCCAATATGGAAATTTCAGCAGAGGTCAGCTTGTGTGGGAACCAGAACAAATTTAGGCCCAAGAAAGCATGTCGTCCATGGGAAACAACCATGCCACCTCTTCCACACCTTATGGCATACTGAAAATTAGCACTCTGTGCCCTACGGAGGACTGGTCGACTATATGGAATCATGACCCTTTCCAACCTCTTGGTACTTGTCAATGGGTGGGAATTACAAGACTTAGCCTAAAATGGGGGTTAGATATGCATGTTTTCCTTCAGTAACCTTATTTAGTTTGCAGTCACACTTGATGTGTTTGCCATGTATTTTGATAGAGTAAAAATATGTGGCAGAAAACTTTACAATGTTAGACCATTGGGAAAAATATTCCGCAACACAACAAATCGAGAAATCTGTTGAGGAATGTTTTTTCCATTGTATATTATACAGTTTTCCACAACATATTCTTATGCTGCAGAAATACAAGGCAAATATGCCACGTGTGACTATACTCTTAGGCCTTACAATAGTTCGTAGATGACCACACACATCTCCAATATGTTTCAAAGGTGTTTATTGATCAAACATGCATAGCACAAAGTGCAACGTTTTGGTCCATCATCACAGCAGGGTCTTTTGTTAACCATAACAATATTTCCATACCACCCCCTTTATGTAATGTAATTCCAGGGGATACAGCTTGTGACCCTCAAATGCCAATGATCAAAACCTTGATGTTTGCCATCAATAAAGTGTAGCACTTAATTCAGCTTTCACAACTTGGTCAGTCGGTCCCTTCAGGTCCAACTATTGTGCAATACCTAGTGAGAACATACAGTGTAATAATAAAAGGAAAACTGAATTAATATCCAACAGTACACACATCTCATATAAAGTATCCACCCTTAGGATCGGCACTGACTTCAGCCTCTTTTCATCCACAGCTGGTACTGTAGGCATTTATAGACTTGCTTTTTTTAGTATTTTTCTTTACTTCAGATTAGTGAGTGACATTGTACCTCTTCATCCTTTTTATTGGTTGCCCCATTGTCCTTGACGACTAGTTCCCTGCATGTTATTGCATTAGGCTGATTCTAACTAAATAAAATAATTTATGTTTTGCTATCGTCAGTGATTTTATATGCCACATATGTGCCTTTTTTCTTGCAATGTGGCATGATGATACATTTTATGCAACCAGTTACTATCTGTATCTGCACCTTACTCTCTGTACAATATTCAATGTTCAATGTATACCCGAAAAAAAGAATGCAAAAAAAACCAACCCAAAACACTTTAATTACAGATTCCTTTAACTGGCATAGCTTTCACTGTCTCTAAGCTTTTACCTAACTGGATGTAATTTTCCACATCATTTAAGTTTCCTGGTAATAATATTATGAAACACCACTTTAAATTCAGGTTGCTATGTCCACAGGATCACTCTTTCAAGGGTAAAACTCATGGGTGAGACTTCTGGAATTGCATGGAGCAGATTTCCCAACACTGAATTGTATGTTTGCATTCTAAATCACAGTCTGATCAATGACCTAATTACAATGTGTGCACAAAGGTAAGAGGACAGAATAATAACCTTAGATTATACCAACAAGTGCACATATGGCATAATGTAGAGCAGCGTTCCCCAACAAATGATTCGGGAGCCACATGTGGCTCTTGGGCCCCCTGCATGTAGCTCCCCAGCTGTTGGCAGCTGCAGATAGTATTATGCACTAGTGGCCCTAGGTATGTCAAAATATCAATACAACTTGCCACTATGGTCAAAACCATATCACTGGCGATTAACACCTGTATAAGAAACAATCACTGTTTAATAGGTTTTTTCACTTTTGATATTGTGTGGCTTAACACCACCAGCCATATTCAAAAGTGTCTTGCGAGCTACAAATGGTTAGGGACCTATAACTATATAAAAATGTAATTTACGGATAAAATATGTGACCGAAGTAATGGATTACCAATTCTAGGAAAATATATTTTACGAGTTTCATTATTATGCAGTAATGAGGTATGATTTATTGCTAACCTTTCGGGAAACCAGTATTTATTTGTTGATTGCATATGTATGTATTCATATAGGGAACTGATCGTTAGTGGTGAGAACTGACGCTGTCAGGTATTTATATTGTAACTTATAAACTATGCCAGAAACGATAAATCTGCCATCCAATCTGTCTGTATTAAATTACCATTTTGCATTACAGCACTACCTGAGATCATGGTTATTAAGAAAAGCGAGCGCAACAAAAGTTAAAGAACAAAAATATTCACTTTTAAACCTCAAGACACACAAAGCCATTATTTTATAGTTACTCCAAATTTGTTATCTACATGAATACTTATATTTTACATCAGGGAGGCATGATGGCACAAGAAGACATAATTAAAGCTATAATAAATAAATAAATAAATAAATAAATAAGTAGGAAACTCATGACAGAAAAATGTGGATAAAAAAGACTGCGATGCTTTATTAAAGGGGTTTTCCCATCTTGGACATTTATGGCATATCCTGTGGATACGCCATAAATATCCGATAGATACGAGTCCCACGTCTGGGACCAGCACCTATATTTAGAACGGGCCCCCTAAAACCCGTTCTAGCTTACTCGTTGTAATGACGGGGTAGGGAGAAAGACAGGTGAGCCCTAATCTACCCGCCACTCAGTCCCTGCCTACTTGCACGGCCCGTCCTAAGCGACGGCATACAACTGGGCGACGGTCCCTACGCTCAATATGTGTACGACAGACAAACAGACAAGGGTACACAGAAGCTAAGGGAAATGAGGCAGTTGCCCACAGCAACACCGTGAGCAACTGGAGTAGTGAACGAGCCGAGTCAAACCAGGAGTGTACGAGGTACCAAACGCAGAGCAGAAGCGTAGTCAGTAAAGCCAGGGTCAAAATGAAGCAAGGTCAATAATAATAGCAGGAACAGCAGAGCCAGGAAACAGGAAAGAATCACAGGCAAAGACAAGCAGGAAATGAAGGTATAAATAGGCCGAGGGCGGGAGCTAGAACTGTCTGGCCAGGCTGTGATAGGTTCTCCCACTCCTGAGCCTACCTGCCTGAGTGGTAGCAGATTGAGTCACTCTATCAGACCTAGGAGCAGGTGCAGGCTGATTAACCACGAGCGTCGACACAGAAGCTGTGTCTGGCAGATCCTTTACAGTACCCCCCCTTTTATGGGGGGCCACTGGACCCTTTCTAGGTGGACCTGGCTTATTGGGGAACTGAAGATGGAACCTTCTGAGCAATACCCCAGCGTGAACATCCCGGGCGGGTACCCAAGTCCTCTCCTCAGGCCCGTATCCTCTCCAATGGACCAGGTACTGGAGGGAACCTTGGACCATCCTGCTGTCCACAATCTTGGCCACCTCGAATTCTACACCTTCAGGGGTGAGAACAGGAACCGGAGGTTTCCTCGAGGTAGCCAAGGACGGGGAGCAGCGTTTCTGGAGGGAGGCATGAAACACGTCGTGTATTCGAAAAGACGGGGGTAACTCCAGTCAGAAGGAGACAGGGTTAAGGACCACAATGACCTTGTATGGCCCTATATACCGGGGAGCAAATTTTTTGGACGGGACTTTAAGGCGCAAATTTTTTGAAGACAGCCACACCAGATCCCCGACCACAAACAAGGGGTTAGCAGAACGTCTTCTATCTGCCTGAGTCTATTGTATCCTCTGGGACGCCTCTAGGTTCTTCTGAACCTGGGCCCATACTGTGCACAGTTCCCGATGAACGACATCTACCTCGGGATTGTTGGAACCACCAGGTGAAATGGAAGAGGACCGTGGATTAAACCCAAAATTACAGAAAAAGGGGGAGACCTCTGACGAGTTACTGACCCGGTTATTAAGGGAAAATTCGGCGAGGGAAATGAAGGAGACCCGATCATATTGACAGTCAGAGATAAAACACCTTAAATATTGTTCTAGAGACTGATTAGTCCTCTCGGTTTGGCCATTAGTTTTAGGATGGAAGGCCGAGGAGAAGGACAGATCAATCTCCAACTTTTTACAGAAAGCTCTCCAAAACAATAAACAAATTGTACCCCTCTGTCAGAAACAATATTGACAGGAACCCCATGGAGACGCAGGATGTGTTTGACAAACAAGGTAGCTAACGTCTTAGCTTTGGGAAGTTTCTTGAGGGGCACAAAGTGGCACATCTTACTGAAGCGGTCTACTACAGCCCACACCACCGACTTGCCTTGAGATGGAGGCAGATCGGTGATAAAATCCATGGAAATATGGGTCCAAGGTCTCTGGGGAATGGGCAAAGAACATAGTAAGCCCGCTGGTCGGGACCTGGGAGTCTTGCACAAATTTCACAAGCCACGACGTAGGCCTTAACTTCTTTAGGCAACCCAGGCAACCAATAGTTTCTGGCAATGAGGTGCTTGGTACCCAAGATGCCTGGATGGCCAGATAGTGCAGAGTCATGATTTTCCCTGAGTACCCTTAGCCGGAATTGCAGGGGAACAAACAGCTTGTTCTCAGGAAGGTTCCCGGGAGCTGAATGTAACCCTTGGCCAGGCATTCCTGGATATACTCTCTCATGGCTTCACGTTCGGGACAAGAGAGATTAAATATCCTACCCTTAGGGAGCTTAGCTCCTGGTACCAAATCGATAGCGCAATCGTATTCTCTATGAGGAGGTAACACTTCGGAGGCCTTTTTAGAAAAAACATCAGCGAAGTCCTGAATAAGGTCAGGTAGAGTGTTCACCTCCTCAGGGAGAGAAATAAAATTAACAGAAAAACATGACGTCATGCATTCATTTGGTAAGATCCCCGGTATTCCAGTTAAACGTGGGATTATGCATCTGTAACCAGGGAAGGCCTAAAACCAAATCGGACGATAATCCCTGTATCACCAGTACAGAGCACAGCTCCAAATGCATGGAGCCAACAATGAGTTCAAAAACAGGGGTATTGTAAAGGATCTGCCAGGCACAACTTCTGTGTATACGCCCATGGGTAATCAGTCTGCAGCTGTTTCTATGTCTCTGAGTCTGACTCCATCTTCCACCACTCAGGATGGCAGGCTTTGGAGTGGGAGAGCCTATCGCAGCTTGGCCAGACGGAGCTAGCTCCCGCCCTCTGTCTATTTATACCTGCCTTTCCTGTTCATCCTTTGCTTGTGATTCTTCTCGTGTGGTTTCCTGGCCTTGCTGCAGCTTCTAGCTATTTGACCTTGCTTCATACTGACCCTGGCTTACTGACTACTCTCCTGCTCTGCGTTTGGTACCTCGTACACTCCTGGTTTGACTCGGCTCGTTCACCTCTCTTGTTGCTCACGGTGTTGCCGTGGGCAACTGCCCCATTTCCCTTTGCTTGTGTCCCCTTGTCTGTCGTGCACCTACTGAGCGTAGGGACCGTCGCCAAGTTGTACCCCGTCGCCTAGGGCGGGTCGTTGCAAGTAGGCAGGGACTGAGTGGTGGGTAGATTAGGGCTCACTGTCTGTTTCCCTACCCCCCTGTCATTACATAATCACAAGCAAAGAACGTAGTAAGCCCGCTGGTCGGGACCTGGGAGTCTTGGATCTAGCACAAACCTCACAAGCGGCGACGTAGGCCTTAACGTCTTTAGGCAACCCAGGCCACCAATAGTTTCTGGCAATGAGGTGTTTGGTACCCAGGATGCCTGGATGACCAGATAGTGCGGATTCATGATTTTCCCTAAGTACCCTTAGCTGGAATTGCAGGGGAACAAACAGCTTGTTCTCAGGAAGGTTCCCGGGAGCTGAACCTTGATCAGCCGCAATTTCAGAGATGAAATCAGAATCAATAGAAGAAACGACTATACCAGGAGGCAAAATACAAGCAGGATCTTCCTCCGAAGGAGGGCTGGCCATGAAGCTACGCGACAGTGCATCGGCCTTAATATTTTTAGACCCAGCCCTATAGGTAACCAAAAAGTTGAATCTGGTAAAAAATAGCGCCCATCGAGCTTGTCTCGGGTTGAGCCTCCGGGCAGATTCTAGGAAAACCAGATTCTTGTGGTTGGTAAGGACCGTTACCTGGTGCCTAGCCCCCTCCAGGAAGTGGCGCCACTCTTCAAATGCCCATTTAATGGCTAAGAGTTCGCGGTTGCCAATATCATAGTTACTCTCAGTGGGCGAAAACTTCCTGGAGAAGTAGGCACAGGGACGGAGATGGGTGAGGGACCTGGTACCCTGGGACAAGACAGCCCCCACTCCCACCTCGGATGCGTCAACCTCCATGATAAATGGCTCAATTTGGTTGGGCTGGACCAGCACCGGGGCCGAGATAAAGCACTTCTTAAGGACCTCAAAAGCCTGGACAGCCTCAGGAGGCCAGTGGAGGAGATCAGCACCTTTGCGAGTGAGGTCCGTAAGAGGCTTAGCGATGAACGAGAAGTTAGCAATAAATCTCCTGTAATAATTAGCGAACACCAATAAACCAGGTCCACTTAGAAAGGGTCCGGTGGCCCCTCATAAAAGGGGGGGGGGTACTGTAAAGGATCTGCCAGGTACAACTTCTGTGTATACGCCCATGGGTAATCAGTCTGCACCTGGTTCTATGTCTCTGAGACTGACTCCATCTTCCACCACTCAGGATGGCAGGCTTAGGAGTGGGAGAGCCTATCGCAGCCTGGCCAGACGGAGCTAGCTCCCGCCCTCTGCCTATTTATACCTGCCTTTCCTGTTCCTCCTTTGCTTGTGATTCTTCTTGTGTGGTTTCCTGGCCTTGCTGCAGCTTCTAGCTATTTGACCTTGCTTCATACTGACCCTGGCTTACTGACTACTCTCCTGCTCTGCGTTTGGTACCTCGTACACTCCTGGTTTGACTCGGCTCGTTCACCTCTCTTGTTGCTCACGGTGTTGCCGTGGGCAACTGCCCCATTTCCCTTTGCTTGTGTCCCCTTGTCTGTTTGTCTGTCGTGCACCTACTGAGCGTAGGGACCGTCGCCAAGTTGTACCCCGTTGCCTAGGGCGGGTCGTTGAAGTAGGCAGGGACTGAGTGGTGGGTAGATTAGGGCTCACTGTCTGTTTCCCTACCCCCCTGTCATTACAGGTATGCTGCGTAAAATAACCATTAGCAAGTGGAGTGGAGTCGATACCCACTACCGGGACAATTTTAGGCAAATCTATCAATGGCATAGCTAGAGACATAGCAAATTCCACAGACATAATATTAGCAGAAGACCCTGAATCCACGAAGGCACTGCCGGTAGCAGACCTACCCTCAAAAGATGCTTAAAATAAATAAAAAAATAGGACCACCGGCGCTGCAATGATGGACAGGAAATTGAAAAGACTTTAGGCAACCATCACGATAAAGATTTAATGACAGAGGCTACGCGTTTCGACACCGGACTGGTGTCTTCATCAGGCCAATACAGAATGAGCAATGCAAGCACATTTATATACATACAGGAAGAGAGAGAACCCGCCAAAACCAGCAGGTCAAAGGTCATAAGTTAAACATATTATAAACTTTGCACATAACATATCTAACATAAATACATAAATACTAGCTAAGTGTGTTATGTTAGATATTATATTTATGTATTTATGTTAGATATGTTATGTGCAAAGTTTATAATATGTTTAACTTATGACCTTTGACCTGCTGGTTTTGGCGGGTTCTCTCTCTTCCTGTATGTATATAAATGTGCTTGCATTGCTCATTCTGTATTGGCCTGATGAAGACACCAGTCCGGTGTCGAAACGCGTAGCCTCTGTCATTAAATCTTTATCGTGATGGTTGCCCAAAGTCTTTTCAATTTCCTGTCCATCATTGCAGCGCCGGTGGTCCTATTTTTTAATTTATTTTAAGCATCAAATCTGGACAGCGAAATTCGTTTGCTGTGTTTTTGGACCTGGCAGCAGCCCTAATGCTTGTTTGACACTGAATGGTGTCCATCGGTCTAGGTGAGCTTATTTCTGACAAAGTTTGCTCCCTTGCCTTATCCAGCTTTTACCTGCACTATGTGGCGCCATGTCTCTTTTGTTCTCTTGTTCTTGTTTACCCTCAAAAGAGCCCTGAAAGGGAAGCAAGATCTTATTAGGTTTCATATTTAGTGGAAATACCTATGCGCCCAAGTGACTTCCCCGATGGTCACTTAGGAGCGGAAGTTCTTCCGTCTGCTTATTCTTACGCCTAGGACAGTTGTTCACTTGATGCTTGTCATCCCCACAGTAGAAACAGAGACCATTCTTCCTGCGGCGTTCTCTCGGTTGTTGGGGAGACACGTAGGCCCCGAGTTGCATTGGTTCATCCGAGTTTTCCGTGGAAGAACGAAGCAACGGAACCTCGGGAGCCATCATGGGGGAGCCAGAGGAGAAAGCACAAAAACGTTCAAGTCGTCGTTCCCTGAGACGTCGGTCAAGACGTACCGCTAAAGCCATAACCTGATCTAGAGAGTCTGAAGAGGGATAGCTAACTAACAGGTCTTTCAGGGCGTTCGACAGACCCAATCTAAACTGGCACCTCAAGGCAGGGTCATTCCACCGAGAAGCTACACACCACTTCCTAAAGTCCGAACAGTACTCCTCAACGGGTCTCTTACCCTGACGTAAGGTCACCAGCTGAATCTCGGCAAAGGCAGTCTTGTCTGTCTCGTCATATATGAGCCCGAGAGCAGAAAAAAAAAGGTCAACAGAGGAAAGCTCAGGGGCATCGGGAGCCAAGGAGAAGGCCCATTCTTGGGGCCCGTCCTGGAGCCGGGACATAATTATACCCACTCACTGGCTCTCAGAACCTGAGGAGTGGGGCCTTAGACGGAAATAGAGCCTACAACTCTCCCGAAAGGAGAAAAAAGACTTTCGGTCCCCTGAGAACCGGTCAGGCAAGTTGAGGTGGGGTTCAAGAGGTGAGGTGGGGGGCACTACCAGGGTAGCATCACGCTGGTTGCCCCTACTGGCACCGGACCTCCAGAAATGAGCTATTTTTAAAGAGGCATTTTCCAGCCGTTGAGGCCTAGTGGTCAATCAACTACGGAATCCAGGTGCTGGGCGGAATAGAAGAAACTTCTGGAAGCTGCTTGAAGATTCCACAGGTAAGTACCAACTGAAACAAAAGAACGGGCAACAGAACGTACCTCAAAAAACATAGTGTAAACAACCATTAAAATTACAAAATATTCATGTGTCTGTGCCATAATGTGTCCCCCCAAGAAATACTGCTCGGGGGGCCCCTATCAATATGAACAGTTTCTGAAAACACCTATTTGCTGGACCTAATCAGTCTAAGGGTATGTTCACACAGGCTATTTTCAGCCGTTTTTCGGGCCATAAGCTCCCCAAAAAAAGGCTAAGAATGCGGGGGCTGAACACCTACAAACATCTGCCCATTGATTTCAATGGGAAAAACGGCGTTCCATTCCCATGGGGCGTTTTTTACGCAACCGTTTTTAAAAACCGCCGCGTAAAAAAACTCGTAAAAAGAAGTGCATGTCACTTCTTGAGCCATTTTTGGAGTCGTTTTTCATTGAGAATAGAAAAACAGCTCCAAAAACGGCTGTAAAATACACCTCAAAAAACGCAAGTTGCTTAAAAAACGGCTGAAAAGAAGAGGCTGTTTTCCTTGAAAACAGCTCCATATTTTCAGCCGTTTTTTCTTAAGTGTGTGAACATAGCCTAACAGAATAGAATTTGTCATCTTATGGATCACATTTTTTCCCCCCGCATTAACACTGGTAATTTTTTACATTTTTGATACGTCTTCAGTACATTTTGTGCATACTTTTTAATATTTGTAAAAAATACATAATTCATTTGGGGCACCCAAATGGGAATTCTTCTGGATTTTGCTTAGCAGATTTCTCACACTGCCTGATTTCTCACACGCGTAAAAAAACGATGCGAAAAACGCTCCGATTTTTCAGCCGTTTTTCGGGCGTTTACGGCCTGAAAAACGGCCGAAAATAGGCCCTGTGAACATACCCTTAGCCTTGCTAGAAATCTAAACCCCTACATTGACACACATCTAAGGGCTCGTCCACACATAACGGAATTTCGGCAGGAAAAAAACGGAGAAGAATATAGTAGCAGCATAGTGGATGAGATTTAACAAATCTCATCCACATGCTGTGTAAAATTTCCGAGCCGAAATTGACCTGCGGTGCGTATTTTTCGGACTGCAGCATCTCAATTCCTGCTACGGAAAGTGTTCAGAATTGCTGCATTTCATAGGAGATGTCTCCATCTCCTAACATTGGGAAAGACGCAGCAATTTATGCACCATTTTCTGCCGCAAAAAACGCAGGAAGTGCCTTTTGGCCATGACTTTCAACGGAATTGCTGCAGAAGTTTTCTGCAGCAATTCCGTTGTGTGTGGACATTAGTAGTCAACTACTAATGCTTGCCATACACAAAGTATTGTCTGTGTGTATCATCAGTTTTATAGAAGTGCTATATACTGAATAATTATAGAAAAAGCAGTTTGTCTGTGGCCATTTTTACCATTGAAATCAATGGAGAGATGGGTGATGATGGCCGCTTTGAATTGGCTAACGAGGATCACGGCACCCCTGTTGTCCCTATAGGTGGCGGTGCCAGAGGTGGGACCCCCGCCTATCGGGCATTTATGACCTATACTGTCGATAGGCCAAAAATGCACTATTAAATTAAAGGCATAAGGAGGTACAGTAGTGCCCCATAGAGGTTTTTTTTTCTGTCAGTCTCCTGTTACATCGGATGCTGTATTACAGAGTTATTTTTTTCCCTAGAAGCATTGGCTCTGAATGGAGGCAGCACATGGAGTGCCTACAGCTCTGTAATATGGAGCAGCAGGAACTCTATAGGCTCCATGCACACTGCTCTGCCCTGTGCATGAGGCCTTATGCTGTTTTCAATCATTTTCAGTTTATTTTAACTGCTGTTGTTGATTAATCTATTATTCTTATTATGTCTCTCGATTTAATAAAGTGGGGGACATTTACTAAGCAAAATGTGACAGAATTGTGGCACAAATTGTGCCAAAGAACTGTCGAGGATAGCGTTTGCCAAATAAATGATGTTTGTAGACTCTTTTTTTCAGCAGTTTTAAAGTGTCTAGAAAAATGGGCGTGACTAAGAGGAGTCGTAATTTTTTTTTGCGAAAGCTCCAATGCTGGTGGATTAAGTTCAGGCTCTGTCAAAAATTGTCCATAAAATATTGGAAACATCTGGCGCAGCTGGAGGCAGCACAGGCAATTCTTCCTGATTGCTTCTCCAGAAATCACATTCCATTCCCTAGAAGTTGTTACCTGTACTTTAGACCCTCAATGGCCTCACTCCTCAGAGACTGAGAAGTGTAGGATACATTATCTCCCTGCTACAGAGACGCTAGACAGGCTTGTTTTACTGTATGGTATGGCGCTGTACACAACTGATTTATCCTGACCCCGCTAAATGACTACAAAACATCTGTTGCTACCAGTAACCACTTGCTCTACCAGGGGCAGATTAAGGGAGGGCAATGGGGGCTATTGCCGCCCCACCAGAGCTTAGCTAATTATGTTAATCGGCCGCTATCTGTTGAATGTATCCAATAGATAGCAGCCTCTTCAGCTCAGGGAGCCGTTTCTCTGGGTCCTGATGCCATCCAGCATCAGGACCTAGTATGCGGTGGCACTTTACATCCTGACGCTGCCAGCATTAGGACCATGTGTGAAATGGCGACCAAAGGGGAGCCTAGCAGCAAGGAGGAGGGAAAGTGCATGAGTGTGTCTGGGATCTGAGGTCAGGTCTGGTTCAAGGGTCTGGTATCTGAGGTCTGATCTGGGCGTCTGGTCTAAAGGTCTGGTCTGAGCTATAGGGGTAGGCATAAACTTTTTATTTTTTCAAGCGCTGCTTTCTGCAGCGGGAATTCCATATGATTCCTGTGATTGGCTGCAGTAGTCACATGGGATGAAATCTCATCCCAGGAGGCCGGCCTGGGATAAGAACAGATGAGCACACCCGGGTGTTAAAGATGCTCTGTCACCAGATTTTGCAACCCCTATCTGCTATTGCAGCAGATGGGTGCTGCAATGTAAATTACAGTAACGTTTTTATTTTAAAAAAACGAGCATTTTTGGCCAAGTTATGACCATTTTCGTATTTATGCAAATGAGGCGTGCAAAAGTCCAAGTGGGCGTGTTGAAAAGTAAAAGTACAACTGGGCGTGTATTATGTGCGTACATCGGGGCGTGTTTACTACTTTTACTAGCTGGGCTTTCTGATGAGAAGTATCATCCACTTCTCTTCAGAACGCCCAGCTTCTGGCAGTGCAGATCTGTGACGTCACTCACAGGTCCTGCATCGTGTCGGCACCAGAGGCTACAGTTGATTCTGCAGCAGCATCAGCATTTGCAGGTAAGTAGCTACATCGACTTACCTGCAAACGCCGATGCTGCTGCAGAATCATCTGTAGCCTCTGGTGCCGACACGATGCAGGACCTGTGAGTGACGTCACAGTGCTGCACTGCCAGAAGCTGGGCGTTGTGAAGAGAAGTGGATGATACTTCTATACACAGCGCCCAGCTAGTAAAAGTAGTAAACACGCCCCGATGTACGCACATAATACACGCCCAGTTGTACTTTTACTTTTCAACACGCCCAGTTGTACTTTTGCAAGCCTCATTTGCATAAATACGAAAATGGTCATAACTTGGCCAAAAATGCTCGTTTTTTAAAAATAAAAACGTTACTGTAATCTACATTGCAGCGCCTATCTGCTGCAATAGCAGATAGGGGCTGCAAAATCTGGTGACAGAGCCTCTTTAAGTATAAGCAGCGTTTCCGCCACAAAAGTCGCAACACTTGGCTATTTGTTGCGGCTTTTACATCCTCATGGAATTCAATGGGGAAAACCTGCAACAGAAAAGCAACGAAAATGCAGCATAAATTTACATGCTGTGGATTTAAATTCCGCACCGCAGGTCAATATATGAACATTTTCAATGAGTTCTTTTTTTTTCGCAGTGGGGGCATGAGATTTTCTAAATCTCACTCATTTTGCTGCTACTGTAAATGCAACGGAATTTCCCCACAGAATTCTGTTGCGGAAACTCTGCAGCGTCTACGCTACGTGGGAACCCGGCCTAAGGAAGCGGTGAGGGGCGTGACAAAATAAAGTGAAATTTGATGCACTACTGTTTTTTGCCCCCTTCCCTAGATTTCAATCTTGGATCTCCCCGTGTTCCATTATGTTTTTTTTTACTTTTTCGGTTACACCAATATTTCCTTGATATTTAGTTACTTATGACCTAGGGTAAGTCTAAGGCCTCATGCACACGACTGTAGCCATGTGCACGGCCGTGATTTCCAGGTCGGCCGGCCACTGAGTGACAGCCGCAAGCTGCCCGCAAATCGCGAGCTGTGCACGTGGCCGCGGCCATTATTTTCAATGAGCCTGGACTGCAGAACACTGCCGTAATAAGGCTTGCCCGTTCTTTCTGCGGTCGTGTGCATGGCCCCATAGGAATGAATGGGGCCGCAATTCTCCCGTGGATTTTCGGGGGAATTGCGGCCGCAAAAGCACGTTCGTGTGTATGGGCCTTTACATTTAAATAAGCCCTTCATTCTGTTTCAATTATAGCGGAGCATGTATTTAACGTAAGTTTCTTTGGCAAGCACCTTTTCAATGATATGGAAAGCCCATCAGATAGTTTTGTTGCAAAGTATGAATAGTGCTGTGGGTAACATTGTGCTGGCTGCAGAGCAGAGAATTCTTCAGTGAAATCCGGGACTGTGGAGCTGTGAGGAATGTGCATTAGATAACATGAGCAGCACCTCACAGAGCTGTAACCTGTGAGCTGTGCAGCTATGTAGACATGCTTTATTCTAAACCATGAAGTGTGCAAAGAGCGCCCTCTACCAACTCCTTATGTAACTACAGCTGCCACCAGTCTGCCCTCTCCTCCCTCTCGTCTCTCAGTGCTGCGTTGGTGTACAGGGCAGACATACATAGAGCAATTAGGTGCTATGTGCTGGACCTCTGAAGCCCCCTCCTGTACAAACGTACTCCATGCCAGGTCTGCTCCTACTGCTGACTCCTACAGCTAGGGAGAAGAGGAAAAGGGCTAAGAAGGAGAGAAGAAGGTGACCAGAAGAAGCATCCTTCTTATCTTCACAGTACAAAGTTTTCCAGGGAGGCTGCATGTTGAACCCTACTGCCTTTGTGCCAGTCATACCTGTCCAATGTGTTAGCTGTGCTCACAAAACTTGTGCTGGTACTTGTACCACTATATAGATTTGATTGCAATAGAGCTGATAGGGCAATCTGCCAGGGTGACAGCATCATGCCCACCTTTGATGAAGTGCTTCAGGAGGCTGGTGAGTTTGGGCGCTACCAGAAAAGGGTCTTCCTCCTACTGTGTATGACGGGCATAACTTTTGCCTTCTCTTTTGTGGCCATTGTGTTCTTGGGACAGATACCGGAGAGTTATTGGTGCAGGAGTTTAGAAGTAGCAGAACTTAGCAGGAGCTGTGGATGGAGTCCAGAAGAAGAGAGGAACCTCACTGTACCAAGGCTGCAGCATGACAAGTCTGACCAAATCCTGTGCCACACCTATGACATCACCTGGAATAGCAGCAGCTCACCCCTCCGATGTGAGGACCCCTTCTACTCGGTCACAAACCTGAGTTTGGATAAGTTGGCCATAAAGCCATGTGAGGATGGATGGGTCTATGAAGAATACCGCACAACCATCATAAGCCAGGTAATGTCAACTTTACACTTTATTATTGTTGTTTACGGTCAGATTGTATTTTGATAAACAAACCTGAACACAGAGTTGATAAAAGATATTACTACATGTCTTTCAATGTGAATTCTGCGGCACATGTGTGATTTACAACCCCAGTGCTGCATGTAAACACTCGAGTCCTGGAAATCCCCTCAAAATTGCGTCAAGTGGTCACGTGACCTAATCATGTGGCTGCATCGTCCATGGTCACATTGACCTAAAACCGTCCAACCTTATTAAAGGTGATCATTTTCACCTATGGTCATCTTATCAAATACATCAAGTGAAATCCAATTGTTAGGACAGTTTTCAAATGCATAAGTGAGTTTTAAATGATAAATCACTGTGATGGTACAGTGGAGGGTTAAATTGATTAATTGTACAGTTCTTGGGAGGGGGGGGGGGGGGTCACTAAAACAATCTCCCTCTATGTAGCCTTGTGGTTTGTCTGCAGGGACCTGGTGTTTTAACCAGCCATTGTATCAGTAAGTATGACCTGTTTCTTTGATTTGAGGTTGCCAAAGCTGATTGTAATTTTTTGATTATTGAAAAAAAATGTTTTTATGTATATGGCTGTGTACACCTTTGAAATCGTTATTTTTTGTTAATAAAGATGTCAATCAGTGTGTTTCGTGCTACTTTAAAAATATTTTTATTAAAAATTATTTTTACTTTTTGAGATAAAGCTGCTTTGTATACTGTGTTCAGAGCAGCTGTATCTTTTGAAATCGAAATCTGTATCCGTCAGGTCCACGGGACTGATCTGTTCAGTGCCAGCGGATCGAGCTGCTATCGATCACATCTAAGTTCATAACTTAGATGTGATCGATTACAGGTGGAATCCTGCGTGGCAGGATCAGCTGACACCGAACACTGACGGATTCAGGTCTTAGCGCACGATACAGCTGCTCTTTATACAGGATACAAAGCATCTGTATATCAAAAAGTAAAAACATTTTTTAAGAAAAGTATTTCGAAATTTGACCCAATTACACTGATAAGACATATATATATATGAGTGATTTTAAAGGTGTACATAGCCTTTAAGGGCTCATACACACGGGCATATTGTGGCTCCATTTTGTACGGAGCAATAATAGGACTATCAGAAGTTGCATGAGCCATCAACTGTACCTCTGTATGCCTCTGATTTCATACGGATACAACAAAAAAATTCTCCATTAAACTCCATATGTACGGAGGATCTATAGGGCTGGGGATGCACACAGACTTTTGTAGCAAGAGTTTCCGATTTTAAAGGGAACCTGTGAGCATGTTTGAGGTCATAAAATTGCTGACATGGTGATATAGAGGTGGGAAAGGGAATTTTAAACTTACCATTTTTCTTAGTCACGCAAGTTGCATGACCAGGCAAACAATGTTTCATTTCCCCAGTGTGCCAATCGCAAGTGCCACCTAGGCGGGACTTGTTGCGTAGGTGCTCCTGCACTGCACGCTGCAAGCTCCGTTCCTCTGCTCTAAATGACGGCTCTAGCAGTCTCCTGATTGGCCGCTAGAGCCGTCATTCAGAGTAGAGAGTGGCACTTGCAACTGCCGTGCCGGGAGAATGAAGTCAGTTTCTCGGTCATGCACGTTGCATGACCAAGAAAAAAGGTATGTTTAAATTGCCCTCTCTTTCCCCTATATCACCCTGTGAGCAGTTTTGAGGCCTCAAAACTGCTGACAGGTTCCTTTTAACTATTGAGCTACAGCTACAGTCTAGGGGAATACATTGATCTGCATGTTGTCACTCGAGTTAAAATTCATGCATGTTCCCTTTTTTTGTATCCACTCCTGACTTTGTGTATACTGCATTTAAAGAGGTTTTCCCAACTTGGGCATTCCACAGGATATTCCATAAATGTCCGCAAAATGTAAAAATACATATATGTGAACATATGAACAGCAATGTTCTGCATAAAAAAGTGACATAATAAAACCAACTTCGCAATTCTCTAAATCAGAATCAAAAATATATATTCAACAGCTGTAAAGTTTCAGGTGTATGGAGGTAATACATGTAAGTATATATTCACTGGCACTCAGCCAAAACGAAGGCACATCGCACTCACGGGTCTAACGTGTTACACTATTCCGGCTACGCCGTCCATGAAACACAACTATGCATGCGTGGCACAAAGTCACGTGATACTAGTGTCACGTGATTGGCTGTCAAGCAGATAGCATCTAGCAACCAGAAGTGGGACATGCTGGGCATGCGTGCATGAAAGCCGGAGGGGAAACATCACGAACCCACACCTATCAATGACCTCAATGCAAGTCTATAGTATTCAATGGATATTTTTGACCCAACTTCTATCGCCCAAAAATAGGTAAGGAAGTCTAATATCCCAGCAAAATATAGCCATGGGAAACCCACGCCATAATGCTAAGATCATACAGGGTTCTATTGATCCAAAAGAAAAAAAAAGACATATTTCAACGGATATAATAATATCCACAGAACTAAAACCCACAGTGCAAATGTATCCCTCGGCTTGGGCCAGCATTCAGTGAAGTATCCAAATCCAATATGATATAAACAAACCTGAAAAATAAATAAAAAATAAATATAAATAATAATAAACTAATCATATAAAATTAAAATAAGTGTACATAAACCCCTAATAAAAATTATATACATCTTACTACTTAAGGGGATAATATCATCAAAAGGTAATAAGGGAGAATAGCTACATCCGCAATCCCCCAGAATAAGACATCCTACGAGAACGCTTTTAAGTTATACTCAAAATTGAGTCCATGTGGTTGTAACGTATTGAGTTTATTAATCCACTCTACCTCTTTTCTCTTGAGTAGTTTCTCCCTATAGCCACCTCTCCTAAGAGGGGGTATATGGTCAATGATCCAAAAACAAAGCTGATTAACCCTATGATTGGCTTCGCAGAAATGTCTGGGAATAGGTAGTTCAGTCAGATTTATGTCTAATCCTACATCCGTTTGTCGTCTCCCCAACATATAGAAGTTTACATGGGCACATAAGGATATAAATAACAAAATCAGATCTACAGGTCAGATAGTGTCTAATTCTATAGGTCCTACCAGTCGTTGGATGTGTAAAAGATTCTCCCTTGCACATCAAACCACAATTGGCACAATTCAGACACGGGTAACAGCCACTCCAGGAAATGAAGTCCTGCCTACCTGAATTACCACTGCTCTTCGGACCTATATCGTTCTTTACCAGTCTATCTTTCAGATTGGACGATCTCCTATACGAGAACAAGGGGGGGGGGTTTAAATGAGGGGATATCATCAAAATTACCCAACATGGGCCAATGTCTATGGATTACCTGCATGACCTTAGGACTGTGTACATCATAAGTGGTGACAAAAGGAACACGTTTTCCCCTTTTATAACCTATGGTATCCCCAACACGGTCATCACTATTCCTTACTCGGGCAATATGGGACTTAATCAGTTTATCAGGGTAACCCCTAAACCGGAATTTCCCACCCATCTCGTTCAGCCGATCAACCATTTTAGACTCGTCATCAACTATCCTTTTTATCCTCAATATCTGACTAACCGGAAGGGATCTGATCATCCTTCTATGATGCTGGCTCTCGTACCTTAACCAGCTATAAATAAATGTCCGATAGATGCAAGTCCCACCTCTGGGACCCGCACCTAACTCTAGAACGGGGCCCTGTAAACCCTGTTCTACCTTGCCGGCTCCCACTGCCTCCCGGCCACTTCCTAATGAGCTCGCTGAGCTACACTGTTTCCATAACTCCCATACAAGTGAATGGGTGTTGCGGAAACAGCGTAGCACGACGAGCTACGCTGTATCCGGAAGACAGCAGGAGCCAAGAAAGGTAGAACGGGATTTAGGGGGCACCGTTCTAGAAATGATGCGGGTCCCAGAGGTGGGACCTGCAGCTATCGGACATTTTTGGCATATCCTGTGGATATGCCATAAATTCCAAGATGGAAGAATACCCTTTAAGGCTTCATGCACTTAACAGAACTGTGTGCAGGAGGCTGTATGGTGGCACTCAGGGTACTGCCGAGCCACACAGACTCTTTTTGTTGCCGTACCATTCTCCGTCATATGCCGTATTATGGGAGGTATTCTTCCCTAGAAGCATTAAAGCTCCATGACATGGCATCTAATTGAGCATGACACTATTTATTTCTTTTGGTTGCGTGTAGAATCTGACAGAAATAAAACGCTGTATGCCTCTGTATGAGATCGGAGGCGTATGGAGGTATAGTAAGGCCTGCACCTCTATGGCAGCCATATAACGGCTCTGTACAACACAGAGTTTTAATATATTCATGTGCATTACGCCTTATGATTGAACTGATAAATTCAGCAATTCATCAGTTTCATAGCTAAATTGTGAGTTGTGTCTTCTTCATGGTGATTTAATTGAAACCTTGAATAATATAATAACAAGACAAAGCCATAAGACAGAGATAGTACTGGATCTGTCTAATTCTATGATTCTGTGCTGAGGCTTCATGTTATTAGTAGCATTGCAGAGAGGAAGAGAAAGCAAGATACAATTTAAATTTCAAAATGGCATCTGAATTGAAGCAGACAGTATGTAAGAAAAATGTATATAAATGATGCTTTGGTGAAAAGTTGTGTTTCCTCTACAAGTCTTTTTTAGTTCCTTGGTGGTTTATGTTGTTTAAGGGCTTAATATTCCTGGTGGTCTAAGGTGGTGAAAATGTTAAAGGGCAACTAAACTTTAAAAAAACTTTTGACATGTCATAGTGACATGTCAGAAGTTTTTATCAGGGGTGGTCCGAGCACTGAGATCCCCACCTATCGCTAATACAAAGGAGCAGAAGCGCTCGGGTGAGCTCTGTACCGCTTAGTTTCTGATCAGCTTTCCTTGGATAGCCGAGCGAGCAGTGTAAGGACTCGTAGACTTTTTATTGAGTACGTAAATCACTCCCAAAAAAACCAAGGAAATCAGATCAGAAACAAAGCGGCACAGCGCTTACCCGAACGCTGCTGATGCTTTGTTTTAGCAATCGGTGGAGGTCTCAGTGTTTGGACCACCACCGGTCAAAACTTCTGACACTATGACTTGTCAGAAGTTTTTTTTAAAGTTTAGTTAATATTCCTGGTGATCTAGGTTGTTTCAGGGACTATTATCCCTGCTGGTCTAAGATGGTGAAGTGGCTAATCTCCTTGGTTGTCTAGGGTGATAAAGAGGTTGATCTCTCACGTTTTCCAGGACAGTGAAGGGTTTAATCTTCCTGTTTAACTTTGGCTTTAAGGCCATTTCATGCTGCCTTTGTGGGCTACATTAGAAGGATATGTTTGTATACTACAAAAAATATCGAAACCTATACTGTGACGTATCCATAGAGTTTAGCTTTCATATAAGATTGACAGATTTGCGTAACGATACCTTTTCTTTTATATACTGTAGAGCAAGGGTCAGCAACCTATGGCACCGGTGCCACTGCCTGCACTTGGGGCATAGTTTGCTGGCACCCTTCCCTCTCCCGGAGACAAGCGTAATTGCTTGCTTGGCAGCGCTGAATACAGAGAGAGGGAGTGGCGCTTCTTTATGCGCTTGGTGGCTTGGGAAGCACGCAACGTAGCATTGCTCTCTCTCCTGGTGCTCAGCATCGCCAAGTGCACAATGAATCGCTGCTCTCTCCAGGTGATCAGCACCTCAAGGACGGAGTTCAGTAACTGCTCTGCAAAAGAAAAAGTTAGCAAATGTTCACAGCTCTCCTATGTGCACCCCCAAGCTGGTGTTCAGTGTAATGTTAGCGATTACCTCATGGCTGCTGGAGTCTGCCGGGAAAAAGCGTGGACGTAAACCGCACCCCCAAATCCGCAACCACTCTGATCCACAGCGTCTAAGGCTACTCTGAAGTTTTCGCCAGAGCCAACCGAAAGGGGGGGATGGACTTTACTGCTCAGAATCCAGGTTGTCTTAGCAGAGTGCAGTCTGGGACGAGAGGTGCAATTCAGGCAAATTTGAGCTGGAAACCAGACAGCCAGAGGGTAACTGAAAGTTCAAAACAGAAGGCAAGTGGATATCAGGAATAGCAATAGGTCAAAACCGGTCGGGAGCGGATAATCAAAATTAGTAAGCAGAGAGTAAACAGGAGACAAGCCGAGTTCAGTGTACACGAGGTCTAGAATCAAGAGTGCAGATGATGTCAGAAGCTTGATCAGAAATCAAAGGAGGAAATTCACAAGCAAAGTACATGTGGAAAAGACAGGCATAAATACAACCCCACAACTGATTAGCAGACGGGCAGAGAAAAGAGATAGGCTCAAGGCAAAGGAAGAACCGCCCAGAAGCTAGAGAAGTCGTTGTAGCGACCTTAAGGGATCAGTTGATTTCCTAACATTCAGTAGTCATTCTTTCTCCTGTGTTCAGTGCCCCAAGCTGATATTCAGTAGCCGCAGTCTCTCTTGTGTGCAGTTCCGTCTAGCTGGTGTTCAGTAGCCTCAGATGGATAATTTTTGCAAAGAAAGTCAAGGACAAGGGTCACATTGAAATGAAGTTTAATTAACTGATTCATTGATTTATGTCACATACGTGGTAACAGTTTGTCTTATTTGACTTTCATTTTTGCATGGCACAATGAGTACTTCAATATTGATTTTCTTTTTTATTGGCCTGCCATACAGAAAAAGTTTTCTTACCCCTGCTGTTGAGTAACGTAGACTGCTACAGTATTCAGTGTCACAAAACAGTATATATCATACAGCATACTGTACCTTGGTTTTTCATAATGAAAGCAGATGTATGCAACTGTATATGTTGTTTGCATACAAGTATATATTTTTTTCTTGGGGGAAAAATAACCCCCAAAAAATATGCCTCAACTGCGCATCAACATGATGTCGAATAACCTAAATAATTAATGTCTGAAATCTCATGTTATATACTATAGTTTACTATGTGTTGGCCCTGGTCTTTTGTGACATGCACGTCATTTAGAATGATTAACAGGTTCCCGACCGCTGGCTGTGTTTTTACGGCCAGCGGTCAGGATCTCTGAAGTCCGCCGTATATACTAATTAGGGCGGCACTTCAGAGTGTGCACGCGCGATTTCGTGCACACAGCCCTGTGCCCAATGTGATGGTCCCTGAACATGTGATTGCTGTGAAAACCTATCACAGCGATCACATTTGTTTTATTTTGACATTTCTGGCAGCAAATCTCCTGCCTCTTTTCTTCTCCTCACACATTGTTTCAGTGTGAGGAGAAGAAGAGACTCGAGAGAATTGCTGCCAGAAGAATACTGTGAAAAAAAAGTGTTACACTGTAAAACATTCTCTGTATAGATAGACTTCTATCTATCTATACAATCTATCCATCTATCTTTTTTTCTATCTATCTACCTTTCTATCTTTTATTATATTAGAATAGGCAGGTAGGGAATATATAATTATATATATATATCCACACATATATATATATAATATATATAGCAATAGCGGTTTCTTTTTTTGTTAGCTGTAGTGTAGATATATATATATATATATATATATATATATATATATATATATATATATACCAGTTAGTTCGTGTTTGTTTATTAAAAAAAATAATCAATAAAATTAAAAATAATTGTTTGTTTAGTTAGTGTTAGTGACATTATGGCGAGGAAGTATTTTAGTGGTGAGGAGGCATACGCCATGCTGTGGTCTGAGTCTGAGACCGCATCAAAGATGGCGTCAGAGATAGAACTTGTTGTAGGCAGTGACGATGATAGCGTCACTTCAGGTTCATCTTCAGGGGACGTTATCCCTGACACAGTTGAAACTGCAGAACATGAAAGCGCAGGGCCTAGTGGCGATGTAGCACAGGACAGCCTGGTCCCTCCAGTTCAGGCTCCATCTTTTGGGCCTAGAATCCACGGATTTACTGCCACTCCTGGCATAGCTGTGGACAATACAAATTTTATCCAAATGGATTACTTCCATTTATTTATTACTGACGACCTCCTACATATCATTGTCCACTAAACTAATTTATATGCCGCTCAGTATATAAGGCAGAAACCTTCATTCACCATTGCCAGAGATTGAACGTACACCAATTTGCAGGAATTAAAACATTTTTTGGGGCTCACTCTAAATATGGGTATTATCAAAAAGCCCTCCCTTAGGTCTTACTGGTCAACAAGACCCGCCCAAGCCACCCCAGTGTATTCTGCAGTAATGCCCAGGTCTCGTTATGAGACAATTATGAGTTTATTTCTGCAACTTTACACCCCTGAGCAGAATCCCTCCTCAACGTTCATGGAAGACTTAGCTTTCGCCAATATCGACCTTCCAAAAGGGCAAGATATGGCGTTAAGCTTTACAAATTGTCTGAAAGCGGGTCACGATATACCACCACCTTCAGGATTTATGAAGGGCGGGACCGCACAATAAATGTTCCTCAATGCCCCCCTGATCCTTCCACCAGCAGTAGGATCGTGTGGGAGATAATGCAGCCTCTGCTTCACAAGGGGTACCACCTGTACTGCGATAATTTTTGTTCCAGCGTGCCCTTGTTTAGGCATTTTCATGCTGCAAGGACTGGGGCATATGGTACCATGCTTAAAAAACAAATTGGTTTTCCGCAGCAATTAGTGGGGAAGCGCATGGTAAAAGGGGACTCCTGTGCTTATGCATCGGAAGAATTGCTGGCGGTCAAGTACAGGGATCGCAAAGATGTATATGTGCTAAGCACAATACATACCGCAGGAACAGTGGCAGTGAGGGAAAGAGGGGCAACGTCGGACAAGCACAAACCAGTGAGCGTGTCCGAATATAACAAGTACATGGGGGGGGGGGTTGTGGATTTAAGCGACCAGGTTTTACACCCCTATTTTGTAAAACACAAAACAAAAACCTGGTACAAAAAAGTGGCCATTTATCTGTTACAGGTGGCAATCCACAATTCATTTGTGCTCTATAAAAAAAACAGAGGCAGAGACACATACCTGGATTTCCAGGAGAAAATTATTGAAGGCCTCATTTTTGATGTTCAGGACACCAGAGAATGCCCCCAGTCTGAGGATGTCACGCGACTGACTGAAAGATATTTCATCACTCGGATTCCCCCAACACCAACTAGAAGCAACCCGCAGAAAAACTGCCGCGTCTGCAGAAAAGACGGGCACCGCAAAGATTCACGATATTTCTGTCCCTCATGTCCCTCGCAACCAGGCCTGTGCATTGACCCATGTTTTAAAAAATACCACACTGCTCTGAATTATTCGATTTTTGTTAATTAGTTGAAAATATATTTGCCCTACATTCAATTTTTATTTTTCCCCTGATTTTACTCCAAGGGTGAGGGAGGGAATGGGTGGGGGGTGGATGTCATGTTTGCATGTTTTCTAAAGTTCATCTGCTGGAGCGCTCCAGTTGCATAAACCTGCAATTTTTTATTTTAGGTGACCCAAAAAAAATAATTCTCATTATACCCCTAGATGAATATTTTGGCATCTCTGCTTGAAGAGCATGTATTTTGGAAGTGTTATAGAAACTCTGTTGAGTTTTGTAAAACCAGCTTTGAAAAAAGGCGATTTGTTAAATAAGCTTCTTCTATCGTCCGCCCTCCTACATCTCTGTGTGATAATAAGGCCCACATATTTGGTATCCCCATGCACAGGAGAAGTGGAAGAATGTGAAAGGAAATTAATTTTGTCCGTGGTCCATTCTATGTGTGAAAAATGCTGGTATAAACTGACGCATTTGCTAAAAAATTGCTAATTTTATTTTGTTCCATCTTATTCAAGAAACTTTCAGAAGAAAACTGGACTTTCTAAAAATATGATAAACCCCATTGAAGAAAACCTTATGGGGTCTTCTTGTGTGAATGAAGTAATTTATGGGGTGTTTCTAATGTTTCAGCAGTATTAGGCCTCCCAGAAAACAGTATGCGGCTATAAAATCAAATGCAAAATTCCTGGACCGAAAAGGCCAAAAAGTCTCCTTTTATTCCAAGCCCTGGCACATGCCCGCACAGTGAATAAAGCACACATATTTGGTATCCCCATGCACGGGAGAAGTGGAAGAATGTGAAAGGAGATTCATTTTGTCCGTGGTCTATACTATGTGTGAAAAATGCTATCATAAAGTGACGCAATTGCTAAATTCTTAAATTTTTTTCCAATTTTGCCCACTTTAGAGGAAAAAATAAAAATGATGTATACTGACAAATGCCACTAAAACAAAGCCCTATCTGTCCTTTAAAAAGATTGTAAAATTCAAAGATGAACTTTATTCACCTGCAGAGTTATAGTCATCTAAAGAAGTGCATACAAAATTGTGACATTTGCTCTGGTCATTTAGCTGATTAACAGCCTCGTCCTTAACAGGCTAATGCAAAGAAATACAATCAAATATTTACTTTAATTTTAACTGAGCTGCAGAAACAACAGTAGGACTCTGGTTATTGAAAGTAACACCTCTGTTTTTCTTTGCTCTGGTTTTTATAATTGACTAGAGACTGATTCCTATAATTTTGCTTTACTTGTTAGGCTATGTTCACATTTGCGTTGGAGGCTCCGTTAGTCAATAGGTTCCGTCGGCAACCGGCGGTATCCGTTGTGCAACAAAACCATTGGTTCCGTTATTCCCTTGTTCTGCTCCTCTGCCAGAGTAGAACAACGGGACACTACAACGCAGGTGTGAACCCAGCCTAAGTATGCTGCTTAAAAGCGAGATTCCCCCAGCTTTAAGATCAAACAAAATATTCAATGATAAAAAGGATTAAAATTCTAAAAAAGATATGTATAAATAACTTAGGCTAAGTTCACACTACTGTTAATATACGTTTACCTCTCTTCCGTCAGAGGAAGAGAGGATCGAAAGATTAAACGGAAAGCAAGGGTTCTCTTAGAATTACCATTAAATTTCAATGGTAATTCTTTTGTTTCAGTTGCTTTCCGTTTGTCTCCGTTCGCTAGGTTTTATTTTTTTTGAGGGTAGCAAAAGTGCAGTATGCAGAACTTTTGTTTCTGTGAAAAAAACGATAACCTAGCGAATGGAGATAAACGGAAAGTGACTGAAACAAAAGAATTACCATTGAAATAAATGGTAATTGCAATGGAACCGTTGCTTTCCGTTTAATGTTTCAATCCTCTCTTCCTCTGATGGAAGAGAGGTAAACGTATAGAAACGCTAGCGTGAAAGAAGCCTTATAGATGTAGTAGAGCAAAGTTTCCCAAGGGAATTCTCACTTGTAATCATGTCTGATGTCACAGCATTAGGTTACAGGCAGAATGTGACTGGGCTGTTTCATAGCAACGATCCAGAAATGCACTGGGTGGCGACTACAATGAGTGACAACCACAAATGTTCTTAGCCATGCGTTTTATGCTGTTGTCACTGAATCGCCTCCATGCTGCTTCCTGTAGACGTAAGGCTTTTGCTGTTGAATTCAGTTAAATAGGCAACAATGTAATATACGTCTGCATCCTCTCACGGAAATCCTGTGCTTTAGATCTTCATATATGGCTCTTTATCACCCTTTTTACAGTTTGGAATGAACTATTTAAAGTGTAGACAAACTTCTGACATGTCATAGTGACATGTCAGAAGTTTGTATTGGTGGGGGTCCGAGCACTGAGACCCCCACCAATCGCTAGAACAAAGCAGCTGAAGCGCTCGTGTGATCACTCAGCTGCTTCGTTTCTGTTCGGCTTTTTCCGGAAAGGTGATGTATTCTAGTACAGGCCCATAGACTTTCTATTGAGCCCGTACACCGATACATTTATTTCCGGAAAAAGCCGAACAGACACGAAGCGGCTGAGCGCTCACACGAGCGCTTCAGCTGCTTCGTTCTAGCTATTGGTGGGGGTCTCAGTGCTCGGACCCCCACCAATCCAAACTTCTGACATGTCACTATGACATGTCAGAAGTTTGTCGAACGTTTAGCTACACTTTAACCCCTTAGTGACCTGGTGGCTTTTATCCAGCCCCCAGCTACCACGACACCCCATCGGAGACCCGCGATTGCATTTGCGGGCCGCCGATGTGTGACAGGGGGAGCTCACTCCCTCTGTAAACAAGTTAAATGCCGTGGTCGCTATTGACGGCGGCATTGATCGCGGGTGTTGGAGCAGGAGCCCAGCTGTCACCAGACAGCAGAGCCCCGGCACCAGCCTGCACGGGACACCCGTGCAGGACTTAGACTGGGCCAACGTGAAAAGGCGACGGCCTAGCCTAAGGCCCCTTAGTGACCAACGTGAAAAGGTGTACTGGTGGTCACTAAGGGGTTAACTAAAGTTTTCTTATAGATGTGATCTTGCTACACCTCCCTATGTGAGGTATTGGCAAGACATCATGGAATATGTAGTTACCAGAGCTACTGTCTACACACAGTGATTTATACAAAAACAAGATAGCAGTGGACAGATGTTACAAGATGGCGTGGGGGAAGGGGTGTAATAGAAAAACAATGTTATAATGTGAGGTATGGGGATGGTTTGATTAATCTTAATATGACTGCTGGAGTCAGTCACCATTATCACTGCGATTGTAGTGTGTAAGCATTTGAAAGAGATCTGAAAGACAACTCCATTGACAACTCTTGCTAACGATAACTGTTAGGCCCCATTCTCATCACTTTTTTGGCCTACGTTTAACGTGTATGCCAGTTAAAGCTCCTGACGTATACGTTAGATGTAGGCTGTGACAGATGCCTAACGAGACCCAAACCTGGAAACTGGATTCTACATCATATATGGAGTTAGAAAATAATTAAATACCACGTCAGATATGGAGACCGTTGCCAGCTACTGCTTGTACAAGACGAAGAGTCGTGTCATCATGAAGGAAGACTGTGCAACTATACTTACTGTCCCTCACCAGCACTATAAAAATCAATTAAAATCTCAATCAGCGCAATGGGGGACCGGAATGTACATAATGCAGTGAGTTCACTCCTAATACTTCTCACTCCCCACATAGCCCCTTAATGCCTTCCTTTATATATTTATTCTGTTTAGTTTACGTTCCTGGGTTTGTCTTAAAAAAATACATGCAAAATCTGCATCAAATCTGCACTGTGGGAAGAAGGTCTTAGGATTGTAGATAAATAATGTATCAAAAAGTCTTAGAGAAAAAGGGTCCTTTTCGTCAAATGGCAATCAATCAAATGCGATTTGTCCAGTGCATTTTGCTTGTTTGGATTTGACAGATTTTTTTTGTGGTAGTTTCTGTTGAACATATAGGCCAGAATCACACACAGTGTTAATGCCGTTTTTGTGGCAGTGTTTGGCAGTGTTTTTGATCCAAACACAGAAGTGGACACAAAATAAATGAGCTGCATCAGTCTTTTCTTTAGGATCCACCTCTGGCTTTGGCTCAAAAAAACTGTTCCAAAAACTGCCACAAGAACTGCCATTCACTTCTATGGGAGTTACGGAAACAGCGTAGCTCAATGAGCTACGCTGTCTTTGTAATATCTGACCGTGTAATCTGGAAGTGGCCCGGGAGTCAGCGGGAACTGAGAAAGGTAGAACGGGTTTTAGGAGGCCTGTGAATATGCCATAAATGTGCCTAATGGGCAAACCCCTTTAACAAGAACATTCAGAATGCAGCCATGAGAACAGAATGGTCAGTACAAAATAGAAAAGTATTAGGCACAAATAAAATAAATTGGAAGAAACTTTTATGACGATATCTAAAGTCACAACTCTAAAGTTTGAAATGATTCATAACATCAGAGATTCCTTGTATTTTAAAAAACTTTTTTTTTTAGATCAGAAAATGTTTATTATGTTCACACAAGTAGCAAGGCGTATTGTAAAGGTCATCTGAGTTTTAACTTGGCACGTACTAGTGGTTGCGAATCTAAAATCTACATTTGCTACAAAATTGTGCCACAGGATGCAGTCCCAACAAAGAAAATGCTTGTGTACTGATTTCATCAGTGTCATAGGTGTTAACACGTTAGTGTTAAAAAAAATAAAAATCAACCAGACTGCCATTTTCTATTAATACTACAGTATGTTAAAATATAGAAAACAAAACAATCTAAGGGTATGTTCACACAGTTTTTTGACGAGTTTTTTGACGCGGAAACCGGAGGCAGAGAAAGCGTATATCGCAGTGTTTTATGCCCGCGATGCTCAATGTGCTCGTTGTGCAGGCAGAGGAAAATCTGCCTCAAACGTCCAAACGGAATTTTGAGGCCGATTTTCCGCCTGCAAAAAACAGTGTGTGAACCCAGCCTAAGGATTAAATATTTGAGGTAGATTTTTTGCTTTTAATTTCCGCTGTTTAAAATCATATTGAACCAGGGGCGTAACTAGGAAAGACTGGGCCCCATAGCAAACTTTTGACTGGGGCCCCCCTCCCCTGGGTGTCACACAACCCCCCCCTTGTAGATAGTGCCTTTTTTACAGCCCCCCCTGTAGATAACGCCATACAGTCCCCCCTGTAGATAACGGCATACAGCGCCCCCTGTAGATAACGCCATACAGCCCCCCCCTGTAGATAACGCCATACAGCCCCCCCTGTAGACTGTATGGCGTTATCTACAGAGGGGGACTGTATGGCGTTATCTACAGAGGGGGACTGTATGGCGTTATCTACAGAGGGGGACTGTATGGCGTTATCTACAGGGGGGACTGTGTGGCATTATCTACAGGGGGGACTGTATGGCGTTATCTACAGGGGGGACTGTGTGGCATTATCTACAGGGGGGACTGTGTGGCATTATCTACAGGGGGGACTGTGTGGCGTTATCTACAGGGGGGACTGTGTGGCGTTATCTACAGGGGGGACTGTGGCGTTATCTACAGGGGGACTTTGTGGCGTTATCTACAGGGGGGACTGTGTGGCGTTATCTACAGGGGGGGCTGTGTGGCGTTATCTACAGGGGAGACTGTATGGAGTTATCTACAGAGGGGGACTGTATGGCGTTATCTACAGAGGGGGACTGTATGGCGTTATCTACAGGGGGGACTGTGTGGCGTTATCTACAGGGGGGACTGTGTGGCGTTATCTACAGGGGGGACTGTGTGGCGTTATCTACAGGGGGGACTGTGTGGCATTATCTACAGGGGGACTGTGTGGCGTTATCTACAGGGGGGACTGTGTGGCGTTATCTACAGGGGGACTGTGTGGCGTTATCTACAGGGGGGACTGTGTTGCGTTATCTACAGGGGGGACTGTGTGGCGTTATCTACAGGAGGGGCTGTGTGGCGTTATCTACAGGGGGACTGTATGGCGTTATCTACAGGGGGACTGTATGGCGTTATCTACAGAGGGGGCTGTATGGCGCTAACGCCATACAACCCCCACTGTAGAGAACGCCATACAGCCCCCCCTGTAGAGAACGCCATACAGCCCCCCCTGTAGGGAACGCCATACAGCGCCCCCCCCTGCAGGGAACGCCATACAGCGCCCCCTGCAGGGAACGCCATACAGCGCCCCCCCCCCTGCAGGGAACGCCCTACAGCGCCCCCCCCCTGCAGGGCAAGCCATACAGCGCCCCTCCCTGCAGGGGACGCCATACAGCGCCCAAAATGCGACCTATAGTGTGTCCTACAAATAACATGCATCCCCTATCCACAGGATAGGGGATACATGTGTGATCGCTGGCATTGATAGGGAGAACGGGGGACTGAAAGTCCCCTGAAGTTCTCCATGACTAACCTCTGACTTCCGGCGTCTGTGTCGGCAGCTCAATAAAAATGAAAGGAGCGCTGGTCACGCATGCGCACAAGCGCGACCGGCGCTCGATTCATTTCTACGGAGCTGCCGACACAGACCCCGGAAGTCCGAGGTTTGTGATGAGAACTTCAGGGGACTTTCAGTCCCCCGTTCTCCCTATCGCTGCCAGCGATCACACATGTATCCCCTATCCTGTGGATAGGGGATACATGTCTTTTGTTTAATGGCAGAGCGGGGAGATACCTCCCTGCTCTGCCGTAGTGTTCAGTGGCGTCCCGCTGTAACAGCCATAGCGGCTGCTAGCGGAGCCTGCGGCCATGGTGGGGGCCCGTGCCGGCGGGCGACACGGGCCCCCTCATGCCGCGGGCCCCGTAGCAGTTGCTACGGCTGCTACGGTGGTAGTTACGCCACTGTATTGAACAAAGACAATGTTTTGTAAGGCTAAGTTCACATTACCGCTAAACGACATTTAGCTCTCTTCCATCGGAAGCATCGCTTCCATTAGAATCACCATTGATTTCAATTGTAATTCTTTTGTTTCAGATGCTTTCCATTTGCTAGGTTTCAGTTGTTCTGACGGAAGGAAAAGTGCAGTCTGCAGCACTGAAAAAAAAGGAAACCTAGCGAATAAAGGCAAACGGAAAGCATCTGAAATAAAAGAATTACCATTGAAATCAATTGTAATTCTAACGGAAGCGATGCTTTACGTTTGGACTCTCTTTCACCTCTTCCTCTAACGGAAAGTAACCTAAACGTACTATAACGGTAGTGTGAAAGGAGCCTAAGGCCTCATGCACACGACCGTAGCCATGTGCACAGCCGCGATTTTCGTGTCGGCCGGGGGTGGAGTGTCACCCGCAAGCCGCTTGCAGATCGCAGGCCGTGCACATGGCCGCGTCCATTATTTCCTATGAGCCTGTACCGCAGAACACGGCCGTAATAAGACATGCCCGTTCTTACTGCGGTCCGGGCTCCTGGGCCATGCACGGACCATGGAAACCACGGTCGTGTGCATGGCACCATAGGAATGAATGGGGCTGCAATTCTCGAGTGGATTTTTTGGGGAATTGCGGCCGCAAAAGCACGTTCGTGTGCATGGGACCTTAGTGAACAAAGCTGTAGTGCTACCTACACTTCAAAAGGATGTAAAATATATCCCTGAATTTTAACTTTGACAGTTTTTCTAAACTAGTAGATCAGTATACTATGCCATTAACCCCTTAATTACCGGGCCTGAAAAGGTCTTAATGATCAGCTCCATTTTTCAGTTTTTACCTCTCTGCATTTCAGCAGCCATAACTTTTTTTTTTTTTACATGGCCATATAAGGCCTTGTTTTATGCGGGAGAAATTGTATATTTTTTTCTTACAGTTTGGAGGTAGGAAAAAATTATTTTTACGGCGTGAATATAAGAAAAAGCGATTCTCGGCATCGTTTTTCGTGTTTATTTCTTATCCCGGTTATGTTTCATTCTAAATAACCAGTTGGATTAATTCATCAGGTTATTACGGTCGTTTAGATACCTAATATGTATAGTTTTTTTTGTTTTTATTTAGTGTAGGGAGAATAACATTTATTTTATGCAAAATAATGACTTTTTTTTTTGGGCCTTTTTTTTAATTTATTATTATTTTTTGGACCTTTTTTTTTAATCCCATTAAGGGATAACTTTATTTGTAACTTTATTTTATTCTTATAATGTATTAGCATAGCCCTGTATGGTAATACAGCATACAGTGTCACTATGACACAGGCTGCTGTTAGGGCAGCACATAGTGTGCCCTAACAGCAGGCTTACTGAACAGACAGCCCTGGGGTCCTTTGTAGGTCCCCAGGGCTGACCGCAGAGTGATTCCCTACTCTTTGATCATGTCACCGGGTTTCCGATGACGGTCACGGACCGCGGCGATCAAAGGGTTAAACAGCTGGGGTCCAAATGTTTTCCAACCCCTGCTGTGTTCAGGAGGCTTCTCTAAGATTAGGAGCTGTAAGTTAAAGCTCCTGCTTAGAGGATGAGTGCTCACAGGAGTGCTCGTCAGCCTCTTCTACAGCAATGCCAAAAGACGTTGCTGTAGACTAAGCACCTGCACCGCCAGCTGTCAAAAGACGGTGGGCAGTCGTTAAGGTGTTAAGTGAAACTATTCATTAGAGTTAGGCCTCGTTCACATCTGCATTTGACTACGCTATTGATTCCACCAAAAAAACTGAAACCTTACAGATCGGAGACAAACAGAAACCATTTGCAACGGAAACATTACCATTCAAATCAATGATAATGCAAACGGAAGCTATGGTTTCCTTTTGGCTTTGGCTTTCCGTTCATGGGTTCCCCATGAACGGCAACCAATGCTGATGTGAACGAGGCCTAAATGCTTATAACTATACTGTAATAACAGTAGCAACAGTGAAAAACAGACGAGCATAAAGACATATACTTACATAGGCGGAATGCCAATTTCATACTTCATACAAATCTTCATTCCTAAAGAGTAAATGGTACTTTATTGTGTATTGCGACACACCGATGTAGGTACATTACTTACCAGATTCAGCCTTTGTGTGTTCTGAATTAGATTACTGTTAGACTGATAAATGAAGTAATTTATAACCCTGCGGAGTAGAACCACTGTAGCTTTATTCGCTATACAACCCTTTGAAACCATGCAGTGTTCGAATGCCACTTTTGTAGACAAATACATATTTGTTTATTTATTTTTCATAAAAAGGCACTTATGATAATAAGTCTAAGGGCGGATTCAGACGAACGTGATTTTCGTCCGTGCAACCCGCGTGGTTTTCATGCGGGTCGCACGGACCTATGCAAGTCTATGGGGCAGTGCAGACAGTCCGTGAGTTTTGCGCAGCGTGAGTCCGCTGCGTAAAACTCACGACATGTTCTATATTTCAGCATTTTTCGCGCGTCACGCACCCATTGAAGTCAATGGATGCGTGAAAATCACGCATGCCCCACGGAAGCACTTCCGTGGGACAAGCGTTATTCGCGCAACAGCAGTAAAAGAATGAATGTAAACAGAAAAGCACCACGTGCTTTTCTGTTTACAAACATCCAAACGAAGTGTCATGATGATGGTGGATGCGCGAAAAGCATGCAGCCGCGCATCCATATGAACAGGACACACGGACCTGACACGCTGCTGCCACGCGCGCAAAACGCAGCATTTTGTGCGCGCGCTAAACTCTCACGTTCGTCTGAATCCGCCCTAAGGGTCAGTTCACACTGAGTTTTTTGACACGTTTTTTTTTACTTGGAAAACGCACCAAGAAATGGTCGAAAATATCTCCCATTGATTTCAATGGGAGGCGGAGGCGTTTTTTTCCCGCGAGCGGAAAAAACGGCTTGCGGGAAAAAGAAGGGACATGCCCTATCTGCAGGCGTTTACATCTCTGACCTCCCATTGACATAAATGGGAGGCAGAAAAAGCGTATTTCGCTGCGTTTTTTGCCCGCGGCGCTCAACGGCGTGCAGGCAGAGGAAAATCTGCCTCAAAATGCCAAACGGAATTGCTCCTTAATTTCAATACACCCACAGATTCGTTGATTCCTCTGTAAAGGATGAATGTGATACGTGTGTTTGGCACAGAAATGAGTCTATCGGCTGTTTTAGGAAGGAGTTATGAACCGAAAAGCGATATGCTATAGTCGCTTTGAAAAATACAGGGTATAGTCTGCCGGAAATTGGTCGCCTGAAATTTTTTTCTCTTGGGTGTGTGCAGTGTCCCCTCAAGAAATATGCTGAAAACAAGAGTGTACGTGACCACGGCCTAAACAACCTTGAGCAACCACAGAACAGGACAAATTTAGCAGTGTGTTCCAAACGGCATAGATTCAAAACAGCTTGTCGGATCCGTTCTACTCTGATGGAAACAAGAAAAAAAAGCGTGTGCAACTGTCAAACGCTGCCTTGTAGCCAGTGGCTTAAAGGAATGTGTTGCAGCCTGAAAACCATTGCTTAGACCCATTAATAAAAAGAAGAGGCTATTGTGGGCTGAAAAGCACAGGAGCTGCAAAAAAGCAGCATGCTCTGGGTATGGCAATTACTTTGGGCGTTTTTCCTATAGACTTCTTTATAGGACTTGAAAAACACCAGAAAAACGCCATACCCAGAGTATGCTGTGTTTTGAAAAATACACCACTGATTTCCAAAACTCTACCAAAACGGCATAAACCAAAACGCTGTATATGTAGACTTCAATATTTCACAATAAACTTTAACGTAACATCTTGCCGCAGCATTTTTTACCTTGAGTCCAGACGAAGGCCGCTTTCAGACAACCATAAAGATAGAGCTTTATACAACCATCCGGAATTCGGCGGGACAGTCCAGGTTTCTCACCGCTGTCCCGCCGTCCCGGGCGGTCTGAAAAATGTCCCACTGAGCGTCGCAGTGCCCTGGGCGCAACTCGGAGATCGGGAAGTGGGGGCACCACAGAGCAGGTTTATCAAAACAGCTGATCGCTACTGACAAGCGCCCTGCATGCCGGACGCCTGCAGAAGCGATTAGAGCCTGAAGGAGGTAGGAAGTCTTGCGGCGGCGTTCTGACCGATCAGATGACAGGTCTAGTCCACTCCCGGGCCCGCACCGATCCCAGAACGGCGCTGCAAGACCTCCTGCCTTCTCCAAACGGTGAGCGACGTCAGGCAGAGCGGAGAGTGGTAGCAGTAGGCTACCTCTACCGCTCTGGCGGAAGTGTGTCACAGAGTACAAAGGGAGGGGAGTTGTGTGGCACTATGTACAAGAGGGGGAGGGGGTTGTGTGGCACTATGTACAAGGGGGTAGAAGGTTGTGTGGAGTTATGTACAAGAGGAGGCTGTGTGTGGCACTATGTACAAGGGGGGCTGTGTGTGGCGCTATGTACAAGAGGGGCTGTGTGTGGCGCTATCTACAAGGGTGCTGTGTGTGGCGCTATTTACAAGGGGGCTGTGTGTGACGCTATCTACAAGGGGGGCTCTGCGGGGCGCTATCTTCGAGGGTGGCTCTGGGTGGCGCTATTTACAAGAGGGCTGTGCATGGCGCTATCTACAAGCGGGCTGTGTGTGGTGCTTTTTTCAAGGGGGTTGTGCGTGTAGCTATCTACAAGGAGGGCTGTGAGTGGCGCTATTTACAAGGGGTCTGTGTGGCGCTATTTACAAGGCGGCTGTGTGTGGCGCTTTTTACAAGGGGCTGTGCGTTGCGCTAACTACAAGGGGGTCTGTGCATGGCGCTATTTACAAGGGGGATGTGCGTGGCGCTATCTACAAGGTGGGCTGTTTGTGGCGCTATTTACAAGAGGGGCTGTGTGTGGCGCTATCTATAAGGGGCTGTGAGTCGCGCTATCTACAAGGGGGGGCTGTGCGTGGCGCTAGTTACAAGGGGGCTGTGTGTGGCGCAATTTACAAGGGGTCTGTGTGGCGCTATTTGCAAGGGGGCTGTGTGTGGCGCTTTTTACAAGGGGCCGTGCGTTGCGCTAACTACAAGGGGGTCTGTGCATGGCGCTATTTACAAGGGGGCTGTGCATGACGCTATTTACAAGGGGGCATTGCGTGGCGCTATTTACAGGGGGCTGTGTGTGGCGCTATTTACAGGGGGGCTGTTTGTGGAGCTATCTACAGGGGGCTGTGTGTGGAGCTATCTACAGGGGGGCTGTGCCTGGTGCTATCTACAAGGGGGCATGTGCGTGGCGATATCTACAAGGTGTGCTGTGTGTGGCACTATTTACAAGGGGGGCTGTGTGTGGCACTATCTACAAGGGGGTCTGTGCGTGGTGCTATTTACAAGGGGGGCTGTGTGGTGCTATCTACAAGGGGGGCTGTGCGTAGCTCTACCTACAAGGGGGACTGTGTGTGGCGCTATCTACAGGGGGGCTGTGTGTGAAGCTATTTACAAGAGGGGCTGTGCGTAGCACTATCTTCAAGGAGGCTGTGTGTCACGCTATTTACAAGGGGGTTTGTGTGTGGCGCTATCTACAAGGGGGCCTGTGTGTGCCTCTATTTACAAGGGGGGCTATGTGTGGCTCTATTTGCCAGGGGGCTGTGTGTGGAGCTGTCTACATGGGGGCTGTGTGTGGAGCTATCTACAGGGGGGCTGTGTGTGGAGCTATCTACAGGGGGGCTGTTCGTGGTGCTATTTACAAGTTGGGCTGTGTGGCGCTATCTACAAGGGGGGCTGTGCATGGAGCTATTTACAAGGGGGGCTATGCGTGGTGCTATCTACAAGGGGGCTGTGTGGGGAGCTATCTACAGGGGGCTTTGTGTGCAGCTATTTACCGGGGGGCTGTGTGTGGAGCTATCTACCGGAGGGACTGTGTGTGGAGCTATCTCCATGGGAGGCTGTGTGTGGAGCTATCTACAGGGGGGGGGGCTATGTGTGGAGCTATCTACAGGGGGGCTGTGTGAGGTGCTATCTACAGGGGGGCTGTGTGTGGAGCTATCTACATGGGGGGCTGTGTGTTGAGCTATCTACAGGGGGCCTGTGTGTGGCGCTATCTACAGGGGGCTGTATGTGGAGCTATCTACAGGGGGGCTGTGTGTGGAGCTATCTACAAGGCGGGCTGTGTGTGGAGCTATCTACAGGGGGCTGTGTGTGGAGCTATCTACAGGGGGCTGTGTGTGGCGCTATTTCCAAGGGGGGCTGTGTGTGGCACTATTTACAAGGGGGGCTGTGTGTGGAGCTATTTCCAAGGGGGGCTGTGCGTGGTGCTATTTGCAAGAGGCTATGCGTGGCGCTATTTACATGGGGGGGGGGCTGTGTGGCGCTATCTACAAGGGAGGCTGTGTGGGGAGCTATCTACAGGGGCTGTGTGTGGAGCTATTTACAAGGGGGCTGTGTGGTGCTATCTACAGGGGGGCTGTGCGTGGCTCTATATACAAGGGGGGCTATGTGTGGCTTTATTTACAAAGGGGCTGTGTGTGGTGCTGTCTACAAGGGGGCTGTGTGTGGAGCTATCTACAGGGGGGCTGTTTGTGGAGCTAGCTACAGGGGGCTGTGTTTGGCACTATCTACAAGGGGGTCTGTGTGTGGAGCTATCTACAGGGGGGCTATGTGTGGGGCTATTTACAGGGGGCTGTGTGTGGAGCTATCTACAGGGGGGCTGTGTGTGGAGCTATTTACAAGGGAGGCTGTGCATGGCTCTATTTACAAGGGGGCTATGTGTGGCGCTGTCTACAAGAGCGACTGTGTGTGGAGCTATCTACAGGGGGCTGTGTGTGGAGCTATCTACAGGTGCTGTGTGTGGAGCTATTTACAAGGGGGTCTGTGTGTAGAGCTATCTACAAGGTGGGCTGTGTGTGGCGCTATCTACAGGGGGGCTGTGTGTGGAGCTATCTACAGGGGGGCTGTGTATGGAGCTATCTACAAGGGGGGCTGTGTGTGGAGCTATTTACAAGGGAGGCTGTGCATGGCTCTATTTACAAGGGGGCTGTGTGTGGCGCTGTCTACAAGGGTGACTGTGTGTGGAGCTATCTACAGGGGCTGTGTGTGGAGCTATCTACAGGGGCTGTGTGTGGAGCTATCTACAGGGGGCTGTGTGTGGAGCTATCTACAGGGGGCTGTATGTGGCGCTATCTACAGGGGGGCTGTGTGTGGAGCTATTTACAGGGGGCTGTGTGTGGAGCTATCTACAGGGGGGCTGTGTGTGGAGCTATCTACAAGGGGGCCTGTGTGTGGCGCTATCTACAGGGGGCTGTGTGTTGAGCTATCTACAGAGTGGGCTGTGTGTGTAGCTATCTAATAGACAGGCTGTGTGTGAAGCTATCTACAGGGGGGCTGTGTGTAGCTATATACAGGGGGGGCTGTGTGGAGCTATCTACAGGGGAGCTGTGTGTGGCGCTATCTACGGGGGGCTGTGTGGCACTATCTACAGGGGGGCTGTGTGTGGAGCTATCTACAGGGGGACTGTGTGTAGAGCTATCTACAGTGGGGGCTGTTTGGAGCTATCTACAGGGGGGCTGTATGTGGAGCTATCTACAGGGGGGGCTGTGTATGGAGCTATCTACAGGGGGGCTGTGTGTGGCGCTATCTAAAAGGGGGACTTTGTGTGGCGCTATCTACAGGGGGGCTGTGTGTGGCACTATCTACAGGGGGACTTCGTGTCGCGCTATCTACAAGGGGGGCTGTGCGTGGCGCTAGTTACAAGGGGGCTGCTTGTAGATATTACTAACTTTATTTTTTTGTTTTGCAGGTTCCGCTGGACTGTTTGGACTTCTTCGTAGATTCGTTGGACTATCTACATTTTTTTTAAATAAAATAGTGAAAAATGGTTGTGTTTTCAATAAAAAAGTATTTTCTTATGTCTCTGTTTTTTTTTTAATACTTAAGTAGCACCTTAGTAATGGCAGTAGTCTGATTGACAATGTCTATTACTAAGGTGGGGCTTAGTGTTAGCCAGTAAAAAGGCTGTAACTTACCCCCCATTATTGCGCCGATACCCACCGCCAACATGGGTGCTGGGAAGAGCCGGGTGTGATCCTGTACCTGACCATCTCTAGTGACGGTTGGGCACTGGGGCGGCAACAGTCTGGTATTATGAGGCTGGAAAGGGCCAAAAACCGTGGCTCTTCTCACCCTTGTAATGCTAGGCTGCTGCTGCTGCTATGTTGTATCTGGCTGGTTATGAAAAATAAGTGGGACACCACATAGTTTAAAAAAAAAAAAAAAAGAAGAAAACGACATTGCATCACCCCATTTTCATAACCAGCTAGATATAACATAGCAGTAGCAGCCGCAGGCTAACATTACCAGGGTGGGAAGGGCCACTGTTTCTTGCCTCTCCCAGCCTAATAATACCAGCCTGTGGCCGACCCAGTGCCCGCCAATCACTACAGATGGTCAGGTACTGGATCGTACCCGGCTCTTCCCAGCACCCCTGGTAGCAGTGGGTACTGAAGTAATAATGGGGGGTTAGTGCTAGCCTTTTTACTGGCTCACACTAAGCGCCACCTTAGTAATGGACGCTGTCAATCAGACTACTGCCATTACCAAGGCGCTAATAATGTATTAAAAAAAGCACAGAGACATAAGATTTTTTTTTTATTTAAATAAGAACTCCCCCACACAACCCACTTTGACCGTTTTATTTTTTGAAAAAACGTAGATCGTCGAAGTAGTGCAACGAATCTACAACATAGCCAAACAGTCTAGCGGAACCTGCAAAACAAAAAAAATAAGGTTAGTAATATGAAAAATTTAAAAAATCCTCACCTCCAGAGACATTTGTCTTTTTCCCTGCTCTGCAACACAAACTGGACGTCAATGAAAAATAATTCCCCTTCTCATGTAACTCTGCTACCTGTCAGCTGAAAAGTCATCCACAACAGGGAAAAATGTTTCTCCATCATGTCTGATTCCCAGGTGTTTCTTTGTGGTACTCCGCCATGGAGAAATATTTTTCCCCCTGGCGGGTGATTTTTCCATTGACCGGTAGCAGAGTTACACAACTGGAAAAAAAAATCCCCATCATGTAACTCTGATACCTGACAATTGAAATGTCATCCACCACAGGGTCTCCCTCTTGACTTTCATTGTTCTCAAACTTTAGGTTTGTCCTGCTGCTGCCGTGATGAGCAAATGTTATACCCAATTTAGAAAAAGTAACATAAAGAAGATATAGCCTGATCCAAAATATTGGTGATATCCATAGTTTTTTTTTTTTTTGTAAGTCTAGAGATCCACAGGGAGAATATGCTCTTGTTATTTGAAGAAGGATCTGGCCGTGATTTGATGTGCTTATGCTGGATATTGGTTGTGGTTAGTGGGTGTGGCTTAAAAATATACCTCCTTTCCAAATTCAAAAGTTTGGAGGTATGCCACTATATAACCTCCCCCACTAGTTGCTGGGACCTCTGGTGCTTACTAGATACACAAATGAAACACCTTCCAACTGTATGAATGAACAAGTTTTATTAGTGTAAGCAGTGTAACTGCATGTCTATGATGCAGCAGGTCGCAGTTCATATGCGGTCCAGCGTGCTTCTTTAATACGAATCTAAAGTGTTTGGTAGCGCACTCCACGTGTGTGCGATTACTCACCACGTACTATGTGTGACGTCACGGAAAGGTTGTGGTGCAAGGAACGATAATATACAAAATGAATCCATCCAACGTGTTTCATAAATCTCTATTTCCTTCGTCAGTGAGTCTTTACTAATGGCACTAAGCCTTGTTTTATACTGTACGCGGTGTCTGTGGCTGTAGTTAATATCTAATTGGAAGATAAATATTTGCAAAATCAGATATCCCAAATAACCCCCGTATCCTGGCTGCTGAATTGACCTGGAACAACGAGGCTTTGGTGGCCACATTCTGGCAGGGACTGTCTTCAGGGATCAAGGACGAGCTGGCAGTTCGCGATCTGCTATCTACCCTGGACGATCTTATCCTACTCGCCTCCCGGGTTGACATGAGGATCCGGGAGCATTCCCAAGAGGTTCTCCGGGAGAGAGAACTTCCTAGGCTGGATTCTACTTTTCACCAGAGGATCCGATGCAGAGTAACCATGTCAAATTGTCTACCCCTTAGAAACAACGCAGACGCACTTCTGGACTTTGTCTGTATTGCGGCCTCGGAGGCCATATTGTGCGTCTGTGTCCCCAGAGGCCAGAGAGACCCCATTGCCTAGGACTGATTGGAGAGACAACCCTAGATGGAACGGTACCTAATAAAGCATTCTGTTCCAAGCTGACTATTCCTGTGACCCTAGTATCCGGCGAGAGGACGCATCAAGTTTCTGCCTATCTTGACTGGTTCTGCTGCAAACTTCATCCAGAACGAGCTTGTGGATCATCTTCAGTTGCCCACAGTTCCCCTAGAGACGTCTTTGGCTGTTGCCTCAGTTAATGGACTGCCTCTGCCTGATCCCATCGTTTCTAAAACCAAGCCGTTGAAGCTCCAGGTTGGAGTCCTTCATTTTTAACTAATTTCATCCTTGTTTTACCCAAGGCCATCAATGCTGTTCTGCTGGGCCTGCCTTGGCTTCGACTACACGCCCCAGTCCTGGACTGGAATTCTGGAGAGGTTCTCCAATGGGGCTCCAAGTGCCATGGTCGTTATCTGTTACAGATCCATCCTGTCAAGCCTCCTCTGCCTCAGTCTTTGGCGGGACTGCCTCCCCAGTTTGCTCAGTATGCAGATGTTTTCAGCAAAAGGGAGGCTGAGACGCTGCCTCCACATCAGACTTATGACTGCCCCATTGAACTGGTTCCTAATGCCTCTCTCCCCTGTGGTCAAGTATATCCTCTCTCCTTGCCAGACTCTCTATCCATGTCGGCCTATATCAAGGAGAATCTGGAGAGGGGTTTCATACAAAAGTCTTCCTCCCCAGCCGGGGCTGGATTCTTCTTCGTTAAAAAGAAGGACGGATCCCTTCGACCCTGCATTGACTACTGTGGTCTCAACCAGATCACGGTCAAGAACAAATACCCGTTGCCACTTATATCTGAGCTGTTTGATCGCATATGAGGAGCCAATTTTTTTTCTAAGCTAGACCTGCAGGGGGCTTATAATCTAGTCCGGATTCGCCGGGGTGATGAATGGAAGACGGAATTTAACACCCGAGACGTGCACTACGAATAACTAGTGATGCCCTTTGGACTGTGTAACACTCCCGCAGTGTTTCAGGAGTTCGTTAATGATATCTTCCGAGATCTCCTCTATATCTGTGTTGCTGTTTATCTCGATGATATTTTGATTTTCTCCCCAGATCCGACCACTCATCGGAGGCATTTCCGTCAAGTTCTACTACGATTAAGGGAGAATCATTTATACGCCAAGCTGGAGAAGTGCGTCTTTGAGAAGAGTTCTCTGCCCTTCCAGGGCTACATCATCTCGGATCAAGGTCTCAAGATGGAACCTGAGAAAGTGAAAGCTGTCCTGGAGTGGCCACGTACTCAAGGCTTAAGGGCCATACAGCGGTTCCTGGGATTCGCCAATTTCTACCGGCAGTTTATTCCTAACTTCTCTTATCTGACGGCTCCCATCTCTAGACTTACCAAGAAGGGTGCGAATGCCAAGGTGTGGACTCCAGAGGCAGAGTCCGCATTTATTAGCCTTAAGAAACCTTCACTTCAGCTTCGATCCTCCATCATCCTGACGTATCTCGGCAGTTCTCACTGGAAGTGGACGCTTCCTCTGTTGGTGCTGGCACACTTCTGCTCCAGAGGAGCTCCAAAGAAAAGGCCGTAGTATGTGGCTACTACTCAAGACTTTTTTTCTTCTGCTGAGCGCAATTACTCTATTGGAGATTGGGAGCTGCTGGCCATCAAATTGGCTCTGGAGGAGTGGAGACATCTTCTAGAGGGCGCTTCTCACCCCATCCTGATCTTCACCGACCACAAAAACCTTAACTGCACAACGACTGAATCCCCGTCAAGCCAGGTGGTCGCTGTTCTTCACCCATTTCCAGTTTGTTCTCCACTACTGTCCCGCGGACAAGAATGTGAGGGCCTATGCCCTGTCCAGATCGTTTGAGACGGAAGACACGGTGGAGTCCCTTCAGACTATCGTAGACCCGTCCTGCATTGTCACTGCTAATGCTTTTCAGGTTAGAGACATTTCCCCTGGGAGGACTTTTGTTTGATTGGCAGACAGGAGAAGAATTCTCCGCTTGGGACACAAGTGCACTCCTGGTTTTGACTCGGCTCGTTCACCATTCTTGTTGCTCACGGTGTTGCCGTGGGCAACTGCCCCTTTTTCTTTGCTTTGTGTTCCCTTGTCTGTTTGTCTCGTGCACTTACTGAGCGTAGGGACCGCCGCCAAGTTGTACCCCGTCGCCTAGGGCGGGTCGTTGCAAGTAGGCACGGACAGAGTGGCGGGTAGATTAGGGCTCACTTGTCCGTTTCCCTACCCCCGTCATTACAAATCCGCTACGTTCTGTGTCAACTGCAATGTCCGGAGGAATCCGCCACGTCCTGTGTCATCTGCCACGTCCGGAGGAATCCGCCACGTCTGGCGCAACCTGCGGCACCTATGTCATCCGCCACGTTTGGCGTTATCTGCTGCACCCATCTCCATCAGTGCCAGAGCTGCGGCCACTGTCTGGACTATCCAGGTACCCTTGTGCGGGACATTGTATTGCTGTGGTTTCCTGTTGTTTGGTCAGCTGCCTCCCCGCTTTGGCGGTACGGCCTAGTGGGTCCACTAACCCGCTTCGTGACACTCACCTTCTCACAGACACCATTATAGACTGGGCTGGATACTTACCAATGCTATTTATACACGGGACATCTGATATTCAAGACATATATTTTGTGTTTGGTCGGATCACGACATGGTATTAACAGTTTTTAATGATATTAATAAGTTAACTCCGCAGACCAAATGGTGTTTGAATAAATCTTTTCTCACTTGACTAGAAATAATAACTCCTATTACGAAATCCCTTGAGGATTATTTCCATGATAATTTTTACACCAGGGGTCTCATCCGACATTGTCTGGCTAGCTCACAAATCTGTAATTCGGGGTTCTTTTGTTGCTTTGGCTTCTAGATTGAAAATAGGCCGTACCAAAGCACAAAAAGACCTAGAATATAAACTGGTGAAGCTAGACATTGCATATACTAGGAACCCTTCCTGATATTTGTAAAAATCACTGATCGACACCAAAACTGTGTTAGACTAGGTACTAACGCACACGGCAGAAAAAGCCTTGTCATGGACGCAAACCACGTATTATAAATTGGCCAACAAACCTGACAAAATGCATGCTCGTCGGCTGAGGGAAACTATTAACCATATTCACTCCCTTCAAATTAGACCAGGGATCAATACCTCCAACCCGGAGCAGATTTATGATAAAATGATGGAATTTTACTCCAATCTATATTCCTCCCCTGTTCCGGTACCGGAATTGGCATATGTGTAATTTTTCCGTGATTTATGACTCCCTAGTATAAATGATTTGGATAGAGAATGGCTGAATGCGGATATCACGGAAGATGAGTTATCAGATTCTATCAAACATCTTAAATTGGGGAAAGCACTGGGTCCAGACGGATTTTCAGCTAAATATTAAAAGAAATTTGCCCCACAACTTCTACCCCATTTACTGCCATTTCTTAATACCATTATTTCTGGTAAATGCCCGGTCCCAGAATTTCTCTCGGCACACATCACAACAATCCCAAAGCCTCATAAAGACCCCACTAACCCAGCCAATTATCGGCACATGTCCCTGCTTAATTTAGATTTATTACTTCTATTTTAGCTTCCCTATTTAAATAAACTGCTCCCCTGTTTGGTGAATAGGGATCAAGTTGGTTTTATACCAGGCAGGCAAGCAGCAGATAATGTTCGGAAGATCTTGAATGTCTTCCACTATGCAAAAAGAACCACTACCCCCGATATAGCTCTCGCCCATGACATAGAGAAGGCATTCGATAGTTTGTCCTGGCCTTATCTCCTACACACTTTAAATGCCATGGGCACCAGGGGTTCCTTCCTTTCCGCTGTCACTGCCCTCTATTCTTCCCCCACTGCTACTTTGAAAATTCCTTCTCTTCATCCCAAACCTATCAAAATATTTAGAGGAACAAGACAGGGTGCCCCCTCTCCCTTACGTTATTTGCGTTAGCAATACAGCCTTTAGAAATAGTTATAAGGGACAATACTAATATCTCTGGTCCAGAAATTGGCAGGAAACAATATCAATTAAATCTTTTTGCTGATGACTTACTACTGACTATTACTAAACCCTTATTCTCACTACATAATTCAACTGGCCTTTTGGATCAATTTGGTAGAATATCAGGTCTAAAAATAAAATCGCACTAAATCGGAGATAATGTTTGGCAATATCTCTGTTGTGACCCAAAAATTAGTGAATCTGAACTTTGGATTTAAGCACTGCGATGCTTACATTACTTACCTTGGGTTTAAATGAACGATGTCCTTACAATCGCTATATAAGGGTAACTATCCACCAATGTTATCTTCCCTTTAGGAGGGACTTAGAAAAGTGGTACTCGTCGTTTTTTATCTTGGATTGGACGTATACATTGCGTCAAAATGGTCACATTACCAAGATTGTTATACTTATTTAGAACTTTACCTATCCCAGTTCCTAAACAAGATATTGACTCTTTTCAAAAATCTATCTTCAGGTTTATATGGCGTTATAAACATCCACGTATATCAAGGTCTGTCATGTATCTGCATAAAATGAATGGAGGATTCTCGGTATCTCATTTATTTAAATATTATCAGGCTGCTAGGCTTTCTCAATTAACCAAGGTCATGCCAGGTACTCTAGCACCTCCCTGGACCAATCTTGAAGATCATTTAAAATCTCCCTTGAAGTGGCCCACATTAATCCCTATATCCTTCAAATTTTAGAGATATGTCTCCATTTTCCTTCTTTAACTTGGTTCTATGGAGGAGTGTCAGATTTAAGTTTGCTTTCAGGGTAGGCCTTCACTACTAAACCCATACTCTTATAGCTGGTGGATAGACAATAACTTTTTGACCGTGAGAGACTTTGTCCTCAATGGAAAATTGATGACTCCATCTTATTTTAATATTAAGTTTCACCCGCTATCTACTGCATTTTTCCGTGCTCAACAGATTTTGCATTTTTTGAGAAAAATCACCTCTGCTTCACATAAGTTAGAGTTAGCACCTATGGAATCCCTATGTCTCTTTAGAGCCAACTTACCGGGATCATTATATGTTACATATTCTAAATTAAACTGTCCACCTACTGGAGGCAAATTGACATTCATGGTCAAATGGGAGGCAGAGCTGGGGATACAACTAGATCGAGGGCAATGGGGTTTCATTTACACGACTGCTAGCAAGGGGAGTTTACAATTCACCCTGATGGAGACATCTCTCAAGTTATTACATAGAATCTATATTGTACCGACCAGAATACACACCATGTATCCTGATATTCCTGACACATGCTTTAGAGCAGGGGTCTCAAACTCGGCCGGGTGGATGGGCCGCATAATGAAAAAATTGGAAGTTGAAGGGCCGCATTACAAAAAAAATTTGATACCATACAAAATTGTTGTTATTTGTGTTTCAATAATTTTTATTGGAGGTTTACAAGAAAAGGTATACTGTAGATCAAACAATGCAAATTACAGTTGGGAGCATTCCCCGAAGATCGAATCATCAATTAGATATTTGAACTACTATAACATTAGTATAATAATACCGCTAGGTTTAAACTTCCCGGAAATTTGTGAGTTTACACAATCTAGTTTTCCACTTTAAGTGTCGCTAAATGCAGTCTGGCAGCTCAGTTGGCAGCGTTTGGCAGACACATGAACGTCAATATTGGGCTTGATATCAAGCGCGGTAGCCAATCGCAATGTTGCACGAAGATGTTCATCCGTAAGTCTTGACCGTAACGCTGATTTGTTAATCTTCATTGAAGAGAAGAACTGTTCACATACGTACGTACTGCCAAACATGGTCATGATCCTGGCAGCGGCATTAACAAGTTTTGGAAACTTTTCTTGAGAGACAAACTTGTAGAAATCTGGAACACCAATGTCCATATACTTCTGTTTAAGAACATTGTCGCACTTCAAGTCCACAATCTCCATCTTCAGATCTTCTGAAACGCAAGCAACGTCTACCGCAAACGGAGTGGCAAAGAGTGCAAATTCAGGTTCAAGATCCCGGAACTCATGAAAACTCTTGCAGTAATTGAGAAATTATATCTGAGTAATAACTGAGGTGTTGTGGTTCAACTCGTATCGACTGCAAAGCGGAGAAATGGGCCAAATTGCTAGACTTCAGCTGTTTGGCCCACAAAGACAGCTTACATCTGAATGCCTTGACACTGTCATACATCATCGTAATCATCTGCTTTGGGCCCTGAAGTTTCAAGTTGAGTGCGTTGAGGTGTTCTGTGACATCTGTTAGAAACGCTAAATCAGATAGAAAAGCTGGGTCAGAAAGTTGGAAAACGTTGTTATCTTTTAGTGCCATAAAAAGCGCTATCTCTTGTCTTAAAGCAAAAAATCTCTTCAACACGCTTCCCCGACTCAACCATCTGACCTCGGTATGATACAGCAAGTCTCCATATTCAGTGTCCATATCGGATAAAAAAGAAGTGAACTGCCTATGGTTAAGACCTCTTGCCCGTATAAAATTAACCGTCTTAACAACAAAGTCCATAACTTCTTTCATTTTTAGACTTTTGCTACACATCGCTTCCTGATGCAGAATACAGTGTATTGCACTGAAAGGACTTGACAAAGAAAGCTGGTTTCGTTTTGCTTTCAATAAGCCCACAACACCAACATTTTCAGAACACATTGCCGGTGCACCGTCAGTTGCCACAGACACGAGTTTATCCCATGGCAGTCCTGCTGTGTTAATACAACCTTCGAGCTCTTTAAAAATGTCACAACCGGTTGTTGTGCCTTTCATAGGTAATAAATCTAATAATTCCTCGGTTATGTTTAGGTCTCCATCAACCCCACGAATAAAGACAGCACAATATGCAGTATCTGTTACACCAGTACTCTCGTCAAGCGCTATGGAAAATGCTGCAAAACCTTGCGCTCTTGTAATCAGTTGCTGATGCATGTTACTAGCAGATTCAGTGATTCTACTAGCAACAGTATTTGCCGACAAGCTTATGCCTTCAAACAGTTTCT